>NW_027551660.1:15000-47500 GCF_051989575.1 Stigmatopora nigra | reverse complement strand
TGTCATGGACATCCACGAATTCTCTCTAGTGTGGATCTCTGGAGCTCTGGAGCTTCGGTCCTCCGGCCCTCTGGATCTTTTGCCTGGTTCTTCCGTAGAAGAGTTTTCTATGTTCTGGCTCCAGGTCTTTGCCAAGAACACTCACGACGGTCTCCGGCGCCTGGTTCTTCCGTAGAAGAGTTTTATATGTACATGCTCCAGGACTTTTGCACGTACACTCACGACTTTCTGCCACTGGCCCGGTTCTTCCAACTTTTGTGGAAGATTTTTGGATGTCCATACCACCAGGCATATGTCATGGACATCCACGAATTCTCTCTGGTGTGGATCTCTGGAGCTCTGGAGCTTCGGTCCTCCGGCCCTCTGGATCTTTTGCCTGGTTCTTCCGTAGAAGAGTTTTCTATGTTCTGGCTCCAGGTCTTTGCCAAGAACACTCACGACGGTCTCCGGCGCCTGGTTCTTCCGTAGAAGAGTTTTATATGTACATGCTCCAGGACTTTTGCACGTACACTCACGACTTTTTGCCACTGGCCCGGTTCTTCCAACTTTTGTGGAAGATTTTTGGATGTCCATACCACCAGGCATATGTCATGGACATCCACGAATTCTCTCTGGTGTGGATCTCTGGAGCTCTGGAGCTTCGGTCCTCCGGCCCTCTGGATCTTTTGCCTGGTTCTTCCGTAGAAGAGTTTTCTATGTTCTGGCTCCAGGTCTTTGCCAAGAACACTCACGACGGTCTCCGGCGCCTGGTTCTTCCGTAGAAGAGTTTTATATGTACATGCTCCAGGACTTTTGCACGTACACTCACGACTTTTTGCCACTGGCCCGGTTCTTCCAACTTTTGTGGAAGATTTTTGGATGTCCATACCACCAGGCATATGTCATGGACATCCACGAATTCTCTCTGGTGTGGATCTCTGGAGCTCTGGAGCTTCGGTCCTCCGGCCCTCTGGATCTTTTGCCTGGTTCTTCCGTAGAAGAGTTTTCTATGTTCTGGCTCCAGGTCTTTGCCAAGAACACTCACGACGGTCTGCCCTCGCCTGGTTCTTCCAACTTCCGTGGAAGATTTTTGGATGTCCATACCACCAGGCATAAGTCATGGACACCCTGAGTCTCGTTCATGTGTGGATCTCTGGAGCTCTGGAGCTTCGGTCCTCCGGCCCTCTGGATCTTTTGCCTGGTTCTTCCTTAGAAGAGTTTTATATGTTCTGGCTCCAGGACTTTGCCAAGAACACTCACGACGGTCTGCCCTCGCCTGGTTCTTCCAACTTCCGTGGAAGATTTTTGGATGTCCATACCACCAGGCATAAGTCATGGACACCCACGAATTCTCTCTAGTGTGGATCTCTGGAGCTCTGGAGCTTCGGTCCTCCGGCCCTCTGGATCTTTTGCCTGGTTCTTCCGTAGAAGAGTTTTCTATGTTCTGGCTCCAGGACTTTGCCAAGAACACTCACGACGGTCTGCCCTCGCCTGGTTCTTCCAACTTCCGTGGAAGATTTTTGGATGTCCATACCACCAGGCATAAGTCATGGACACCCTGAGTCTCGTTCGTGTGTGGATCTCTGGAGCTCTGGAGCTCCCGGACACTCCTGGATCTATGGAGCTCCGGTCCTCCGGCCCTCTGGATCTCTGGAGCTCTGGAGCTCTGGAGGTCAGGCCCAAACCTCCAGGATTTTGGAAGGGCCTTTTTCATATTGCCAAGCCGAGTGTGACACCTTTTTCGGCCTGTTTCAGTCCCTCAGGACGGTCTCTCTGGTTCTTTTCACTCCCGAAAATTTTTCTAAGTCCAGCCACACTTAGAAAAAATTCGCTTCAATTCGGGAGAACCAGGGGGACAAGGGGCATTGCAAAAGTACTGTGCCCGAATGTGAGCTCCTTCCGTCGGCCTACTGGGGAGAGAGGGGTCGGTCTTAGGCCTGGAGCTCACATTCAAAATTTTCCTCTCCCTATAATCTTGCCGAAGGCTTTTTGCAGACCACCGGAAATTGCGGGAGTAGGCAAATCATATCCTAGGGGTATTGGTAGACCCAAATCACATGCCTTGGTAGACCCAAATGAGAAGCCCTGGTAGACCTAAAAAATCGAAAAAACGACTATGTCCGACAGGACTTAGTCGTTTTTTCAGAAATTTTCTGAAAAAACGACTAAGTCCTGTCGGACATAGTCATTTTTTCACACTTTTTCGGACTTAGAAAATTTTTTGGACTTAGAAAATTTTTGAGAAGCTCAAAAAAACGACTAAGTCCCGTTGGACATAGTCATTTTTTCAGACTTTTTCTCAAAAAAATGACAGAGTCCTGTCGGACATAGTCATTTTTTCACACTTTTTCCAAAAAAATGACAGAGTCCGTTTTTTTGGACTTAGAATTTTTTTTGGACTTAGAAAATTTTTGAGAACCAGGGCTTTTCACCGGGACTTTTGCCAGTTTGTATCCGAAGGCAGCGCTCCTTCGGACACTTTTCCTGTGACACACCGCTGTTGGACATAGTCATTTTTTCAGACATTTTTGAGAACCAGGATTTTCACCGGGACATTGTCCCATTTCTATCCGAAGATAGTGCATGGTCGGACACTTTTCCTCTCAGCCCCCGCTGAAAGACATAGTCATTTTTCCAAGATTTTTGGACTTAGAATTTTTTTTGGACTTAGAAAATTTTTGAGAACCAGAGCTTTTCACCGGGACATCTGCCCGTTTGTGTCCGAAGGCAGCGCTCCTTCGGACACTTTTCCTGTGACACACCGCTGTTGGACATAGTCATTTTTTCAGACATTTTTGAGAACCAGGATTTTCACCGGGACATTGTCCCATTTGTATCCGAAGGCAGCGCTCCTTCGGATACTTTTTCTCTCAGCCCCCGCTGAAAGACATAGTCGTTTTTTCCAAGATTTTTGGACTTAGAATTTTTTTTGGACTTAGAAAATTTTTTGGACTTAGAAAATTTTTGAGAACCAGAGCTTTTCACCGGGACATCTGCCCGTTTGTGTCCGAAGGCAGCGCTCCTTCGGACACTTTTCCTGTGACACACCGCTGTTGGACATAGTCATTTTTTCAGACATTTTTGAGAACCAGGATTTTCACCGGGACATTGTCCCATTTGTATCCGAAGGCAGCGCTCCTTCGGATACTTTTTCTCTCAGCCCCCGCTGAAAGACATAGTCGTTTTTTCCAAGATTTTTGGACTTAGAATTTTTTTTGGACTTAGAATTTTTTTCGGACTTAGAAAATTTTTGAGAACCAGAGCTTTTCACCGGGACATCTGCCCGTTTGTGTCCGAAGGCAGCGCTCCTTCGGACACTTTTCCTTTGAACCACCGCTGTTGGACATAGTCATTTTTTCAGACATTTTTGAGAACCAGGATTTTCACCGGGACATCTGCCCGTTTGTATCCGAAGGCAGCGCTCCTTCGGATACTTTTTCTCTCAGCCCCCGCTGAAAGACATAGTCGTTTTTTCCAAGATTTTTGGACTTAGAATTTTTTTTGGACTTAGAAAATTTTTTGGACTTAGAAAATTTTTGAGAACCAGAGCTTTTCACCGGGACATCTGCCCGTTTGTGTCCGAAGGCAGCGCTCCTTCGGACACTTTTCCTTTGACACACCGCTGTTGGACATAGTCATTTTTTTGCCATTTTTTTGAGAACCAGGATTTTCACCGGGACATTGTCCCATTTCTATCCGAAGATAGTGCATGGTCGGACACTTTTCCTCTCAGCCCCCGCTGAAAGACATAGTCATTTTTCCAAGATTTTTGGACTTAGAATTTTTTTTGGACTTAGAAAATTTTTGAGAACCAGAGCTTTTCACCGGGACATCTGCCCGTTTGTGTCCGAAGGCAGCGCTCCTTCGGACACTTTTCCTTTGACACACCGCTGTTGGACATAGTCATTTTTTTGCCATTTTTGAGAACCAGGATTTTCACCGGGACATCTGCCCGTTTGTATCCGAAGGCAGCGCTCCTTCGGATACTTTTTCTCTCAGCCCCCGCTGAAAGACATAGTCGTTTTTTCCAAGATTTTTGGACTTAGAATTTTTTTTGGACTTAGAAAAATTTTCGGACTTAGAAAATTTTTGAGAACCAGAGCTTTTCACCGGGACATCTGCCCGTTTGTATCCGAAGACCTCGCTTCTTCGGACACTTTTCCATTGACACACCGCTGTTGGACATAGTCATTTTTTCAGACATTTTTCGAAGAACCAGGATTTTTCACCGGGACATTGTCCCGTTTGTATCCGAAGGCAGCGCTCCTTCGGATACTTTTTCTCTCAGCCCCCGCTGAAAGACATAGTCGTTTTTTCCAAGATTTTTGGACTTAGAATTTTTTTTGGACTTAGAAAAATTTTCGGACTTAGAAAATTTTTGAGAACCAGGAAATTGTCTGGCTCCCTGGAGCTCCGGCCCTCGTGGTTCTCTGGAGCTCCAGCTTTCCTGGTTCTCTGGAGCTCCAGCCCTCCTGGCTCTATGGAGCTCCGGTCCTCCGGCCCTCTGGATCTCTGGAGCTCCGGTAGTCCGGAGCTCCGGCCCTCTGGATCTCTGGATCTCTGGAGCTCCGGTACTCCGGAGCTCCGGCCCTCATGGATCTCTGGAGCTCCGGTACTCCGGAGCTCCGGCCCTCATGGATCTCTGGAGCTCTTGCCCTCCGGAGCTCCGGTCCTCTTGGATCTCTGGTTCTATGGAGCTCCGGTCCTCCGGCCCTCCGGAGCTCCGGTCCTCCGGCCCACTGGATCTCTGGAGCTCCGGCCTTCCAAAAAAATTCTAAGTCCAAAAGTTGGACTTAGAAAAATTTTTGGACTTAGAAAAATTTTCGGACTTAGAAAATTTTTGAGAACCAGGATTTTCACCGGGACATTTGCCCGTTTGTATCCGAAGGCAGCGCTCCTTCGGACACTTTTTCTCTCAGCCCCCGCTGAAAGACATAGCCATTTTTTCGCCCATTTTTTTTCAAAGTTTTTCACTTTGAAAAATTCATTAAAATTCAACCGAACCACCTAGGACCGGGGCACTTCGTGAGAAGGATGCCCGAATGTGAACCTTTTGGATCCCATACCGGCAGAGGACAGGCTCGGCCCGACGCCTGGAGCTCACATTCAAATTTTTCCTCTCCCTATATACTTGCCGAAGGCTTTTTGCAGACCACCGGAAATTGCAGGAGTGGGTGATTTATATGGGTCATGTCTTTCGATCCTTTTCTCCTTCCACGTACCGGTTCTATGGAGCTTCCCTGGAATATGGTTAAAATTGCAGCTCCGAGCTCCATATATTTTTCGAGTTATGGAGCTTTTTGTCGAAAAAGTTGAAAAATTTTCTAAGTCCAAAAAATTTTCTAAGTCCAAAAGTTGGACTTAGAAATTTTTTTGGACTTAGAAAATTTTTGAGAACCAGGAAAGCTCCGGAGCTCCGGAGCTCCGGTCCTCTGGAGCTCCGGAGCTCCGGTTCTCTGGAGCTCCGGAGCTCCGGTCCTCTGGAGCTCCGGGGCTCTGGAGCTCCGGAGCTCCGGTCCCCTGGAGCTCCGGAGCTCCGGTTCTCTGGAGCTCCGGAGCTCCGGTTCTCTGGAGCTCCGGAGCTCCGGTCCTCTGGAGCTCCGGAGCTCCGGAGCTCCGGTCCTCTGGAGCTCCGGAGCTCCGGAGCTCCGGTTCTCTGGAGCTCCGGAGCTCCGGTTCTCTGGAGCTCCGGAGCTCCGGTCCTCTGGAGCTCCGGAGCTCCGGAGCTCCGGTTCTCTGGAGCTCCGGAGCTCCGGTTCTACTGGTTGTCCGGAGCTCCGGAGCTCCGGAGCTCCGGAGCTCTGGAGCTCCGGAGCTCCGGAGCTCTGGAGCTCCGGAGCTCCGAAACTCCGGTCCCCTGGAGCTCCGGTCCTCTGGAGCTCCGGTTGTCCGGAGCTCCGGAGCTCCGGAGCTCCGGTTCTCTGGGGCTCCGGAGCTCCGGAGCTCTGGAGCTCTGGAGCCCTGGAGCTCCGGTCCCCTGGAGCTCCGGAGCTCCGGAGCTCCGGTCCCCTGGAGCTCCGGAGCTCCGGTCCTCTGGAGCTCCGGAACTCCGGAGCTCCGGTCCCCTGGAGCTCCGGAGCTCCGGTCCTCTGGAGCTCCGGAGCCCCGGAGCTCCGGTCCCCTGGAGCTCCGGAGCTCCGGAGCTCTGGAGCTCCGGAGCTCTGGAGCTCCGGAGCTCTGGAGCTCCGGAGCTCCGGTCCCCTGGAGCTCCGGAGCTCCGGAGCTCTGGAGCTCTGGAGCCCTGGCGCTCCGGAGCTCTGGAGCTCTGGAGCTCCGGAGCTCCGGTCCTCTGGAGCTCCGGAGCTCCGGAGCTCCGGTCCCCTGGAGCTCCGGTCCTCTGGAGCTCCGGAACTCCGGAGCTCCGGTCCCCTGGAGCTCCGGAGCTCCGGTCCTCTGGAGCTCCGGAGCTCCGGAGCTCTGGAGCTCCGGAGCTCCGGAGCTCCGGAGCTCCGGTCCCCTGGAGCTCCGGAGCTCCGGTTCTCTGGAGCTCCGGAGCTCCGGAGCTCCGGAGCTCTGGAGCTCTGGAGCCCTGGAGCTCCGGAGCTCCGGAGCTCCGGTCCCCTGGAGCTCCGGAGCTCCGGAGCTCTGGAGCTCCGGTCCCCTGGAGCTCTGGAGCTCCGGAGCTCCGGAGCTCTGGAGCTCCGGAGCTCTGGAGCTCCGGAGCTCCGGAGCTCCGGTCCCCTGGAGCTCCGGAGCTCCGGAGCTCCGGTCCCCTGGAGCTCTGGAGCTCCGGAGCTCCGGAGCTCCGGAGCTCCGGCCCCCTGGAGCTCCGGAGCTCCGGAGCTCCGGAGCTCCGGAGCTCCGGCCCTCCGGTTCTACTGGTTGTCCGGAGCTCCGGCCCCCCCTGGATCTATGGAGCTCCAGCCCTCCAAAAAAATTCAAAGTCCAACATTTGGACTTAGAAAATTTTCAGATTCCAATATTTTCCCCTCCCTATATACTTGCCGAAGGCTTTCTCCAGACCTCCGGCAAGTGCGGGAGTAGGCTAGCTCATATCCCATAGGTATTGGTAGACCCAAATGAACTGCCCTGGTAGACCTGAAAAATCGAAAAAATGACTATGTCCTTCGCGACTTAGTCATTTTTTCGACTTTTTTCCAAAAAAATGACAGAGTCCTGTCGGACATAGTCATTTTTTCACACTTTTTCCAAAAAAATGACAGAGTCCTGTCGGACATAGTCATTTTTTCACACTTTTTCCAAAAAAATGACAGAGTCCTGTCGGACATAGTCATTTTTTCACACTTTTTCCAAAAAAATGACAGAGTCCTGTCGGACATAGTCATTTTTTCACACTTTTCGGACTTAGAATATTTTTCGACTTAGAATATTTTTGACAACCAGGGAATCCTGGAGGTATGGAGCTCCGGTCCTCCTGGAGGTATGGAGCTCCGGTCCTCCTGGAGGTATGGAGCTCCGGTCCTCCTGGAGGTATGGAGCTCCGGTCCTCCTGGAGGTATGGAGCTCCGGTCCTTATGGATCTATGGAGCTCTGGTTCTCCTGGAGCTATGGAGCTCCAGCTTTTATGGAGCTTTTCACATTTCCTGGAGGTTTTTTTTCCTCCATGGAAGTCGAATTAAATACATTTTGGTGATTTCTGGAGCTTTTTTCTTCCATGGAAGTCGAATTAAATACACTTTTGCGTTTTATGGAGGTCCTATTTTATACATTTTGGTGATTTCTGGAGCTTTTTTCTTCCATGGAAGTCGAATTAAATACACTTTTGCGTTTTATGGAGGTCCTATTTTATACATTTTGAGCATTTCTGGAGGTTTTTTCTTCCATGGAAGTCGAATTAAATACACTTTTGCGTTTTATGGAGGTCCTATTTTATACATTTTGGTGATTCCTGGAGCTTTTTTCTTCCATGGAAGTCGAATTAAATACACTTTTGCGTTTTATGGAGGTCCTATTTTATACATTTTGGTGATTCCTGGAGCTTTTTTCTTCCATGGAAGTCGAATTAAATACACTTTTAGGTTTTATGGAGGTCCTATTTTATACATTTTGAGCATTTCTGGAGGTTTTTTCTTCCATGGAAGTCGAATTAAATACACTTTTGCGTTTTATGGAGGTCCTATTTTATACATTTTGGTGATTCCTGGAGCTTTTTTCTTCCATGGAAGTCGAATTAAATACACTTTTAGGTTTTATGGAGGTCCTATTTTATACATTTTGAGCATTTCTGGAGGTTTTTTCTTCCATGGAAGTCTATTTTTATACACTTTTACGTTTTATGGAGGTCCTATTTTATACATTTTGAGCATTTCTGGAGGTCTATTCTTCCATGGAAGTCTATTTTTATACACTTTTACGTTTTATGGAGGTCCTATTTTATACATTTTGAGCATTTCTGGAGGTTTATTCTTCCATGGAAGTCTATTTTTATACACTTTTACGTTTTATGGAGGTCCTATTTTATACATTTTGAGCATTTCTGGAGGTTTATTTCTCCATGGAAGTCTATTTTTATACACTTTTACGTTTTATGGAGGTCCTATTTTATACATTTTGAGCATTTCTGGAGGTTTTTTCTTCCATGGAAGTCGAATTAAATACACTTTTAGGTTTTATGGAGGTCCTATTTTATACATTTTGAGCATTTCTGGAGGTTTTTTCTTCCTTGGAAGTCGAATTAAATACACTTTTAGGTTTTATGGAGGTCCTATTTTATACATTTTGAGCATTTCTGGAGGTTTTTTCTTCCATGGAAGTCTATTTTTATACACTTTTACGTTTTATGGAGGTCCTATTTTATACATTTTGAGCATTTCTGGAGGTCTATTCTTCCATGGAAGTCTATTTTTATACACTTTTACGTTTTATGGAGGTCCTATTTTATACATTTTGAGCATTTCTGGAGGTCTATTCTTCCATGGAAGTCTATTTTTATACACTTTTACGTTTTATGGAGGTCCTATTTTATACATTTTGAGCATTTCTGGAGGTTTATTCTTCCATGGAAGTCTATTTTTATACACTTTTACGTTTTATGGAGGTCCTATTTTATACATTTTGAGCATTTCTGGAGGTTTATTTCTCCATGGAAGTCTATTTTTATACACTTTTACGTTTTATGGAGGTCCTATTTTATACATTTTGAGCATTTCTGGAGGTTTTTTCTTCCATGGAAGTCGAATTAAATACACTTTTAGGTTTTATGGAGGTCCTATTTTATACATTTTGAGCATTTCTGGAGGTTTTTTCTTCCTTGGAAGTCGAATTAAATACACTTTTAGGTTTTATGGAGGTCCTATTTTATACATTTTGAGCATTTCTGGAGGTTTTTTCTTCCATGGAAGTCTATTTTTATACACTTTTACGTTTTATGGAGGTCCTATTTTATACATTTTGAGCATTTCTGGAGGTCTATTCTTCCATGGAAGTCTATTTTTATACACTTTTACGTTTTATGGAGGTCCTATTTTATACATTTTGAGCATTTCTGGAGGTCTATTCTTCCATGGAAGTCTATTTTTATACACTTTTACGTTTTATGGAGGTCCTATTTTATACATTTTGAGCATTTCTGGAGGTTTATTCTTCCATGGAAGTCTATTTTTATACACTTTTACGTTTTATGGAGGTCCTATTTTATACATTTTGAGCATTTCTGGAGGTTTATTTCTCCATGGAAGTCTATTTTTATACACTTTTACGTTTTATGGAGGTCCTATTTTATACATTTTGAGCATTTCTGGAGGTTTATTCTTCCATGGAAGTCGAATTAAATACACTTTTAGGTTTTATGGAGGTCCTATTTTATACATTTTGAGCATTTCTGGAGGTTTTTTCTTCCTTGGAAGTCGAATTAAATACACTTTTAGGTTTTATGGAGGTCCTATTTTATACATTTTGAGCATTTCTGGAGGTTTTTTCTTCCATGGAAGTCTATTTTTATACACTTTTACGTTTTATGGAGGTCCTATTTTATACATTTTGAGCATTTCTGGAGGTCTATTCTTCCATGGAAGTCTATTTTTATACACTTTTACGTTTTATGGAGGTCCTATTTTATACATTTTGAGCATTTCTGGAGGTCTATTCTTCCATGGAAGTCTATTTTTATACACTTTTACGTTTTATGGAGGTCCTATTTTATACATTTTGAGCATTTCTGGAGGTTTATTCTTCCATGGAAGTCTATTTTTATACACTTTTACGTTTTATGGAGGTCCTATTTTATACATTTTGAGCATTTCTGGAGGTTTATTTCTCCATGGAAGTCTATTTTTATACACTTTTACGTTTTATGGAGGTCCTATTTTATACATTTTGAGCATTTCTGGAGGTTTATTCTTCCATGGAAGTCTATTTTTATACACTTTTACGTTTTATGGAGGTCCTATTTTATACATTTTGAGCATTTCTGGAGGTTTATTTCTCCATGGAAGTCTATTTTTATACACTTTTACGTTTTATGGAGGTCCTATTTTAAACATTTTGGTGATTTCTGGAGGTCTATTTTAATACATTTTAAGAATTTATGGAGGACCATTTTTATACACTTTACCCATTTATGGAGGTCTATTTTAATACATTTTCACCATTTATGGAGGTCTATTTTAATACAATTTCAGCATTTATGGAACTCTATTTTAATACACTTTAACCATTTCTGGAGGTTGAATTAAATACATTGTATGTGAATATGCATGTTTTGGGCCACTATTTTGAACAGAACCATCCTGGATCCTTATTTTTAAACAGAATAGTTAAATATACATTTACCCAGTCATATGAAACTATTTGTGTATAAAATAAACATACAGAACCGATTTAGCCTTTTATTAAGACAAAATATGTGATGTTAAAGTGTCCAATGTTGATGTCATTGATTTAGACATAACACAACTTCTGAACATCCCTGGATGATAATTTTTATACAGAATTGTCAATTATAGATCTCTTTTAATATTGGTTACCATCTTCATGTTAAAAAACAAACCAGAACCGAAATGGACCGGTTCTAATACAGGCATTGTTTTTATCGCAAATTAGCATGTTTTTGAAACTAATTATGGTGGCAAATAGCCCCAGAACGAGCTATAATCTTTATTTTTTCACAGAATGAGCAAAATATATTCCTCTACACAATATTAAAAAATCAAGTTAATAGTATCAACCACAACCGACATGGACCGGTTCTAATACGACAACTTTGCAAAAATAGAGTACCAAAATAGAGGTCATTGATTATTGTATAACTAAGCCCCACAATATGTCTTAATGATTAAACTTTAAAGTATATTAGTAAATATGTCTATATCATCATTGAACACCATTCCTGGGTCAAAACACCAACCAGAACCGAAATGGACCGGTTCTAATAAAGACATTGTTTTTATCGCAATTTAGCATGTTTTTGACCTTTTTTATGATGGCAAATAGCCCCAGAACCATCTATAATATTGATTTTTTCACAGAATGAGCAAAATAGTTACATCTACACAATATTAAAAAATCAAATTAATAGCATTAACCAGAACCGACCTGGACCGGTTCTAATTCGACAACTTTGCAAAAAAAGAGTGCCCAGATAGAGGTCATTGATTATAGTATAACTAAGCCCCAGAATATGTTGTAATAATAAAACTTTAAAGTTTATTAGAAAATCGATATATATCATCATTAGACACCATTCCTGGGTCAAAACACCAACCAGAACCGAAATGGACCGGTTCTAATAAAGACATTGTTTTTATCGCAATTTAGCATGTTTTTGACATTTATTATGATGGCAAATAGCCCCAGAACGAGCTATAATGTTTATTTTTTCACAGAATGAGCAAAATAGTTACATCTACACAATATTAAAAAAATCAAATTAATAGCATTAACCAGAACCGACCTGGACCGGTTCTAATTCGACAACTTTGCAAAAAAAGAGTGCCCAGATAGAGGTCATTGATTATGGTATAACTAAGCCCCAGAATATGTTGTAATAATAAAACTTTAAAGTTTATTAGAAAATCGATGTATATCATCATTAGACACCATTCCTGGGTCAAAACACCAACCAGAACCGAAATGGACCGGTTCTAATAAAGACATTGTTTTTATCGCAAATTAGCATGTTTTTGAACTTTATTATAGTGGCAATTCGCCCCAGAACCATCTATAATGTTTATTTTTTCACAGAATGACCAAAAGAGTTACCTTTACACAATATAAAAAAATCAAATTAATTACATTAACCAGAACCGACCTGGACCGGTTCTAATTCGACAACTTTGCAAAAATAGAGCACCAAATAAGAGGTCATTGATTATAGTATAACTAAGCCCCAGAACATGCCTTAATGATAAAACTTTAAAGTATATTAGTAAATATGTCTATATCATCATTGAAGACCATTCCTGGGTCAAAACATTAACCAGAACCGAAATGGACCGGTTCTAATAAAGACATTGTTTTTATCGCAAGTTAGCATGTTTTTGACCTTTATTATAGTGGCAATTCGCCCCAGAACCATCCTTAATCTTTATTTTTTCACACAATGACCAGAATAGTTACCTCTACACAATATAAAAAAATCAAATTAATAGCATTCTCCAGAACCGACCTGGACCGGTTCTAATACGACAACTTTGCAAAAATAGAGTACCAAAATAGAGGTCATTGATTATGGTATAACTAAGCCCCAGAATATGTCTTAATGATAAAATTTTAAAGTATATTAGTAAATATGTCTATATCATCATTGAACACCATTCCTGGGTCAAAATATCAACCAGAACCGAAATGGACCGGTTCTAATAAAGACATTGTTTTTATCGCAAATTAGCATGTTTTTGACCTTTATTATAGTGGCAATTCGCCCCAGAACCATCCTCAATCTTTATTTTTTCACACAATGACCAGAATAGTTACCTCTACACAATATAAAAAAATCAAATTAATAGCATTCTCCAGAACCGACCTGGACCGGTTCTAATACGACAACTTTGCAAAAATAGAGTTCCAAAATAGAGGTCCTTGATTATAGTATAACTAAGCTCCAGAACATGCCCTAATGATGAAACTTTAAAGTATATTAGTAAATATGTCTATATCATCATTAGACACCATTTTTGGGTCAAATAACCAACCAGAACCGAAATGGACCGGTTCTAATAAAGACATTGTTTTTATCGCAAATTAGCATGTTTTTGACCTTTATTATGTTGGCAAATAGCCCCAGAACCACTTTTAATCTTTATTTTTTCACAGAATGAGCAAAATAGTGTTATCTACACAATATACAAAATTCAAGTTAATAGCACTAACCAGAAACGACATGGACCGGTTCTAATATGATAATTATGCAAAAATTGAGTACCAAAATAGAGGTCATTGATTATGGTATAACTAAGCCCCAGAATAGGTTATATTGATAAAACTTTAAAGTATATTAGAAAATAAATTCCTTACATCATTAGACACCATTCCTGGGTCTAAAAACCAACCAGAACCGAAATGGACCGGTTCTAATAAAGACATTGTTTTTATCGCAAATTAGCATGTTTTTGACCTTTATTATGTTGGCAAATAGCCCCAGAACCACTTTTAATCTTTATTTTTTCACAGAATGAGCAAAATAGTGTTATCTACACAATATAAAAAATTCAAGTTAATAGCACTAACCAGAACCGACATGGACCGGTTCTAATACGACAACTATGCAAAAATAAAGTAACCAAATAGAGGTCATTGATTATAGTATAACTAAGCCCCAGAACATGTTTTAATGATGAAACTTGATATTATATTAAAAAATATACTAACATTATCAATAGACACCATTTTTGTGTCAATACACCAACCAGAACCGAAATGGACCGGTTATAATGCAACCCCTTTTTTTATCGCAAATTAGCATGTTTTTGACCTTTATTATAGTGTCAAATAGCCCCAGAACCATCTATAATGTTTATTTTTTCACAGAATGACCAAAAGAGTTACTTTTACACAATATAAAAAAATCAAATTAATAACAATAACCAGAACCGACCTGGACCGGTTCTAATACGACAACTTTGCAAAAATAGAGTATTAAAATAGAGGTCATTGATTATGGTATAACTAAGCCCCAGAATATGTTTTAATGATGAAACTTTAAATTATATTAGAGAATATACTAACATTATCATTAGACACCAATTATGTGTCAAAACACCAACCAGAACCGAAATGGACCGTTTCTAATAAAGACATTGTTTTTATCGCAAATTAGCATGTTTTTGACCTTTATTATAGTGTCAAATAGCCCCAGAACCATCTATAATGTTTATTTTTTCACAGAATGACCAAAAGAGGTACCTTTACACAATATAAAAAAATCAAATTAATAGCATTAACCAGAACCGACCTGGACCGGTTCTAATACGACAACTTTGCAAAAATAGAGTATTAAAATAGAGGTCATTGATTATGGTATAACTAAGCCCCAGAACATGCCTTAATGATAAAACTTTAAAATATATTAGAGAATATACTAACATTATCATTAAACACAAATTTTGTGTCAATACACCAACCAGAACCGAAATGGACCGGTTCTAATAAAGACATTGTTTTTATCGCAAATTAGCATGTTTTTGACACTTATTATGGTGACAAATAGCCCCAGAACCATCTATAATCTTTATTTTTTCACAAAATGACCAAAATAGTTACCTCTATACAATATAAAAAATTCAAGTTAATAGCACTAACCAGAACCGACATGGACCGGTTCTAATACGACAACTATGCAAAAATAAAGTACCCAAATAGAGGTCATTGATTATAGTATAACTAAGCCCCAGAACATGTTTTAATGATGAAACTTTAAATTATATTAGAAAATATAGTAACATTATTATTAGACACCATTTTTGTGTCAATACACCAACCAGAACCGAAATGGACCGGTTATAATGCAACCCCTTTTTTTTATCGCAAATTAGCATGTTTTTGACCTTTATTATAGTGGCAAATAGCCCCAGAACCTTTCTTAGTCTTCATTTTTTCAGAGAATAAGCAAAATAGTTTCAACTACACAATATAAAAAATTCAAGTTAATAGCATTAACCAGAACTGACATGTACCGGTTCTAATACAACAACCATGCAAAATCTTAGTTGTCAATTGGAGGTCATTGATTATAGTATAACTCTGCCCCAGAACATGCCCTAATGATAAAACTTTATATAATATTAGAAAATACATCTACATCATCATTAGAAACCATTCCCAGGTCAAATAACCCACCAGAACCGAACCAAACCTCTTATAATGCAACCACTAAGTTTATCGCAAATTAGCATGTTTTTGATACTATTTATGGTGGTAAATAGTCCCAGAATGTCCCTGAAAGTTTATTTCTTCACAAATAAGTCATTTATACAATTCCCCAGAGATATGACAAAGTCCCTGTGCAAATACAACCACCAGAACCGAAATGGACCATTTCTAATACAGGCATTATGTTAAATCAAGTGTTCCAGTTAATGACACTATTTATTGAATAAAATATCTCCAGAACATCCCTGGATGAATATTTTTACACAGAATTATCAACAATACATATACCTACATATTTAAAAGCATTCCCAGTTTAAAACAATAACCAGAACCGACTAAACCTTATTATAATGCATGCACAATTTTATCGCAAATAGCCATGATTTATATAACTATTTATGGTGGTAGAAATCACCAGAATGTCCCTGAAAGTTAATTTTTTCACCAATATGTCAATAATACACCCCTTTATCTATAAAAAAAATCCCAAGGTAAAATAACCCTTCAGAACCGAAATGGACCGTATTTAATACAGGCACCTACAATTCAATCATCAAATTTTCCTCGTACCAAGAGCATTTCCAGGCTGAATATCCAACCATAACTGGTTATTTTGATAGAAAAAGATGTAATATAGACCCAGCAAATATTCAGGCACTTTTCCCCGTGTAAATACACCCACCAGAACCGTTTTGGACCGGTTTTTATACACTACAGTAAGCAAGTACGCTTTGGACGCTGTTGGGAAAAGGGAAAAAGATGCCCTCCTGTGGACACTTTTTGTCATTACATGCCGTAAGGTATCGAACTTTTGGACGTTTTAAGCAACCCCTGGACCTAGCGATTCGGTTCTTTTGGATTCAATCTACTCTAATAAGTGTCCTCTTATTTTAGAAACAAATTTGGAGTCTATAGGACATTCAGGAAAAAAATAAGACTCCTATTTATGGTTGTATTCTCACTACCAATAATAACCCCATTTGACACACTATTTATGCTATAAAATAGCACCAGAATGTCACTGGATGATAATTTTTTCACTATTTACTCATAAATACATCCTGAATTCATTCAGAACACATAAATATTTAAAATAACCCTCCAGAACCAAATTGAACCGATTTTAATGTGGGCAATATGCACTGTTCTGTACACTATTGATGCTATAAAATAGCCCCAGAATGTCACTGGATGATGATTTCTTCACTATTTAGTCATAAATACATACTGAATTCATTGAGAATACAAAATGATGTCAAATAACCCTCCACAACCAAAATGGACCTTATTTAATACAGGCACCTACAATTCAATCATCAAATTTTCCTCGTACCAAGAGCAATTCCAGGCTGAATATAAACCTAAAACTGATTCTTTTGATATAAAAAGATGTAATATAAACCTAGGAAATATTCAGGAACTTTACCCCGTGTAAATTGACCCATCAGAACCGTTTTGGACCGGTTTTTTATACATTACCGTACGCAAGTACGCTTTGGACGCTGTTGGGAAAAGGGAAAAAAGATGCCCTCCTGTGGACACTTTTTGTCATTACATGCCGTAAGGTATCGAACTTTTGGACGTTTTAAGCCACCCCTGGACTTAGCGATTCGGTTCTTTTGGACTCAATCTATTCTAAATAATGTTTACTTATTTTAGAAACAAATTTGGAGTCTATAGGACATTCAGGAAAAAAATAAGCCTCCTATTTATGGTTGTATTCTCACTACCAATAATAACCCCATTTGACACACTATTTATGCTATAAAATAGGCCCAGAATGTCACTGGATGATAATTTTGACACTATTTAGTCATAAATACATCCTGTTTTCATTCAGAATACATAATTATGTAAAATAACTCTCCAGAACCAAATTGGACCGATTTTTTAATGGGCAATATGCACTGTTCTGTACACTATTTATGGTATGAAATAGGCCCAGAATATAACTGGATGAATATTTTTGACACTATTTAGTTACAAATACATACACTTAGTGATTTGACAACATTATTAGTTAAAATGACCATACAGAACTAATATTACCCAGTTTTAATACAACCAGCATGTCAAATAAAGTAGTCATATGGAGGTCATTCATTATGGTATAACAAAAGCCCAGAACATAACTGGATGATTATTTTTATATAGAATAGTCAAATATACATCCTTATCATCATTGAACACCATTTATAACTAAATACACCCACCAGAACAAAGTGGGCCTAGTTCAAATACAGGCACTGTTTTTAATACAAATTTGCATGTTTTTGACACTTATTAATGTGGCAAATAGCCCCAGAACCAGCCAGGATGATTATTTTTCCAAAGAATAATGTTAATACATACACCAACATAATTGACACAAATTCTTTGTTAATAACATCATTCAGAACCTACATGGACCAGTTGTAATACAAGAAAAAGCCAAAATATAGTGCTCAAATAGAGGTCATTCATTATGGTATAACAAAGCTTCAGAACATGCCTGGAAGATAAAACTTTAAATTATATTAGAAAATACATTCCCATCATCATTGCAAACAAGTTTTGTGTAAATACACCAACCAGAACCGAAATGGACCGGTTATAATAAAGACATTGTTTTTATCGCAAATTAGCATGTTTTGGACACATTTTATAGTGGCAAATATCATCAGAACAATATTGGATCTTGATTTTTGCACAGAATGATAAAGACACATTTATCTACATGCAGTAAAAACCCCTAGTTAACAGCATCAACCAGAACCGAGTGGGCTCGGTTCTGATACCAAAAAACTTGCAAAATAAAATGCAAAAACTGAGGTCATTGATTATAGTATAACAATGCCCCAGAACATGCCTGGATGATAAAACTTTGAATCATATTAGCAAATACATTCTTTTCATCATTGGACACAGAATCCAGGCAAATACACCCACCAGAACCGAAATGGACCGGTTATAATGTAACCCTTATTTTTATCGCAAATTAGCATGTTTTGGACACATTTTATAGTGGCAAATATCATCAGAACAATATTGGATCTTGATTTTTGCACAGAATGATAAAGACACATTTATCTACATGCAGTAAAAACCCCTAGTTAACAGCATCAACCAGAACCGAGTGGGCTCGGTTCTAATACAAGAAACCTGCAAAATAAAATGGGAAAATTCAGGTCATTGATTATGGTATAACAAAGCCCCAGAACATGCGTGGATAATAAAACTTTAAATTATATTAGCAAATACATCCCTTTCATCATTAGACACAAAATCCAAGCAAATACACCCACCAGAACCGAAATGGACCGGTTATAATGCAACCCTATTTTTTATCGCAATTAAGCATGTTTTTGACATTTATTATAGTGCCAAATAACCCCAGAACATTCCAGGATCTTGATTTTTACAGAGAATGATCAAAACACATGTATCTACACGCAGTAAAAATTCCTGGTTAACAGCATTAACCAGAACCGAGTGGGCTCGGTTCTAATACAAAAAACTTGCAAAATAAAATGCAAAAATTGAGGTCATTGATTATGGTATAACAAAGCCTCAGAACATGTATGAATAACAAAACTTTGAATTATATTAGCAAATACATTGTTATCATCATTGGACACAAGTTTTATGCAAATACCCCCACCAGAACCGAAATGGACCGGTTATAATGCAACCATTATTTTTTTCGCAAATTAGCATGTTTTGGACACTTATTATGATGTCAAATAGCCCCAAAACAATCCTGGATCTTGATTTTTACACAGAATGATCAAAACACATGTATCTACATGTAGTAAAAACCCCTGGTTAACAGCACCAACCAGAACCGAGTGGGCTCGGTTCTAATAGAAAAAACTTGCAAAATAAAATGCAAAATTTGAGGTCATTGATTATGATAAAAATAAGCTCCAGAACATCACAGGATGATAAATTTTACACATATTAGTACAAAAGACGTGCACCTCATCAATAGACAAAGGTTATAGCCATATAAACCCACCAGAACCGAAATGGACCGATTATAATGCAACCCTATTTTTTATCGCAATTAAGCATGTTTTTGACATTTATTATAGTGCCAAATAACCCCAGAACAATCCAGGAGCTTGATTTTTACACAGAATGATCACAACACATGTATCTATATGTTGTAAAAACCCCTGGTTAACAGCACCAACCAGAACCGAGTGGGCTCGGTTCTAATACAAAAAAATTGCAAAATAAAATGCAAAAATAGACGTCATTGATTATGGTATAACTAAGCTCAAGAACATCAGAGGATGATAAATTGTACACATTTTAGTCAAAAAGACATGCACCTCATCAGTAGACAAAGATTTAAGCCAAATAAACCCACCAGAACCGAAATGGACCGGTTATAATGCAACCTTTATTTTTATCGCAAATTAGCATGTTTTTGACACTTATTATGGTGCCAAATAACCCCAGAACAATCCTGGATCTTGATTTTTACACAGAATGATCAAAACACATGTCTATATATGTAGTAAAAACCCCTGGATAACAGCACTAACCAGAACCGAGTGGGCTCGGTTCTAATACAAAAAATTTGCAAAATGAAATGCAAAAATTGAGGTCACTGATTATGGTAGAACTAAGCTCCAGAACATCACAAGATGATAAATTTTACAGAAATTAGTCAAAAAGACATCCACCTCATCATTAGACAAAAGTGATAGCCAAATAAACCCATCAGAACCGAAATGGACCGGTTGTAATGCAACCTATATTTTTATCGCAATTAAGCATGTTTTTGACACTTATTATTATGCCAAATAGCCCCAGAACCATCATGGATCTTTATTTTTACACAGAATGATTGAAACACATCTATCTACTTGTAGTAAAAACCCCTGTTTAACAGTATTAACCAGAACCGAGTAAGCTTGGTTCTAATACAAAAAACTTGCAAAATAAAATGCAAAAATTGAGGTCATTGATTATGGTATAACTAAGCTCCAAAACATCACAGGATGATAAATTTTACACATATTATTCAAAAAGATATTCCCATTTAATTTAACACAAGTTTCAGGAAAAAAAACCCCACCAAAACCGAATTGGACCGGTTATAATGCAACCCTTATTTTTATCGCAAATTAGCATGTTTTGAACACATTTTATGTTGGCAAATAGCCCCAAAAGCATCCTGGATCATAATTTTTTCACAGAATACGCAAAATAGATTAGTCTACACAATATAAAAAATTCTGGTTAATCAGAATAACCAGAACCGAGTGGGCTCGGTTTTATTACAACATCCATGCAAAAACACAGTACCCAAATGGAGGTCATTGATTATGGTATAATTAAGGTCCAGAACATGTTAAGATGATAATTTTGAAACCATTTAGTCAATAAGACATTCTTATCATCATTGGACATCATTTCCAGGTCAAACTATCAACCAGAACCAACTGGGCCTTGTTTAATTAAAGGCAACATTTTATCGCAAATAAGCATGTTTTTGACACTATTTATAGTAAAAATTAGTCCCAGAACATCCCTGGATGATTATTTTTACACAAATCAGTCATTATTACATCCACACAGAGATAAAATAAAATCCCAAATCAAAATAACACTCCAGAACCAAAAATGGACCGTTTTTAATACAGGCACTATACTATATCAAATGCCCATGTTTATGACACTATTTATGATATAAAATAGTCCCAGAACATTACTGGATCTTTATTTTTACACAGAATAAGCTAGATACATCCCTTTACACATTTAAAACAATTCCTGGTTAATAGAACTAACCAGAACCGACTGGACCTTATTATAATGCATGCACAATTTTATCGCAAATTGCCATGATTTATGATACTATTTAAGGTGGTAAAAATCACCAGAATGTCCCTGAAAGTTATTTTTTTCACCAATCTGTCAACAAAACATCTACCTAAATAGAGAAAAAAATCCTAAATCAAAATAACCCCCCAAAACTGAAATGGACCGGTTTTAATACAGGCAACTACAATTCAGTCATCAAATTTTCCTCGTACCAAAGGTATTTCCTGGCTGAATATCCAAACAGAACTTGTTATTTTGATATAAAAAGATGTAATATAGACCTAGGAAATATTCAGGCACTTTTCCCGGTGTAAATTGACCCATCAGAACCGTTTTGGACCCGTTTTTATACACTACCGTAAGTTTTGGACGATTGACGCTGTTTGGAAAAGGGAAAAAGATGCCCTCCTGTGGACACTTTTTGTCATTACACGCCGTAAGGTATCGAACTTTTGGACGTTTTAAGCAGCCCCTGGACTTAGCGATTCGGTTCTTTTGGACTCAATCTATTCTAAATAATGTTTACTTATTTTAGAAACAAATTTGGAGTCTATAGGACATTCAGGAAAAAAATAAGCCTCCTATTTATGGTTGTATTCATCACTACTCATAATAACACCATTTGACACACTATTTCTTGTATAAAATAACCCCAGAATGTCACTGGATGAATATTTTTACACTATTTAGTCATAAATACGTCTCCCATGATATTAGATTACATTAATGTGTAAAACTAAATACCAGAACCAAAATGGACTTATTTTAACACTGTCAATGTGTTTATTGAATTGAGGCATGTTTTGAACACTATTTGTAGGATAAAATAGCCCCAGAATCATCATGCATCTTTATTTTTTCACAAGTTAGTCATAAATACATGCACAAATGAATAAGACCACATAAATAGGTAAAATACTCATCCAGAACTAAATTGGACTGATTTTATTGTAGGCAATATACATGTTTTGTACACTATTTATGGTATAAAATAGCCCCAGAATATCCCTGGATGATTATTTTTACACAAATTAGTAAGAAATACATCCACCAAGTAATTTTAACACATTCCCACTTGAAATGATCCTCAAAAAACAAATTGGACCCATTTTATTACAGGTTATATGCATGTTTTGTACAATTTGTATGGTATCAAAAGCTTTTCCGAGCTAAATATTAACTTGTAACCGGTTATTTTGATATAAAAAGATGTAATATAGACTCAGCAAATATTCAGGCACTTTTCCCCGTGTAAATTGACCCACCAGAACCGTTTCCAACCCGTTTTTATACACTACAGTACGCATTGGACGCTGTTGGGAAAAGGGAAAAAGATGCCCTCCTGTGGACACTTTTTGTCATTACACGCCGTACGGTATCGAACTTTTGGACGTTTTAAGCATCCCCTGGACCTAGCGATTCGGTTTTTTTGCACTCAATCTATTCTAATTAATGTCCTCTTATTTTAAAAACAAATTTGGAGTCTATAGGACATTCAGGAAAAAAATAGGACTACTATTTATGGTTGTATTCATCACTACTAATAATAACCCCATTTGACACACTATTTCTTGTATAAAATAGGCCCAGAATGTCACTGGATGAATATTTTTACACTATTTAGTCATAAATACGTCTCCCATGATATTAGATTACATTCATGTGTAAAAATAACAACCAGAACCAAAATGGACTTATTTTAACACTGTCAATGTGTTTATTGCATAGAGGCCTGTTTTCAACAGTATTTATAGGATAAAACAGCCCCAGAATCATCCTAGATCTTTATTTTTTCACAAGTTAGTCATAAATACATACACAAATGAATAAAACCACATAAATAGTTAAAATATTCATCCAGAACCAAATTGGACTGATTTTAATGTAGGCAATATACATGTTTTGTACACTATTTAATGTATGAAATAGCCCCAGAATGTCCCTGGATGAATATTTTTTGACACTATTTAGTTAGAGATACATACACTTAGTGATTTGACCACATTCTTAGTTAAAATGACTATCCAGAACTTATATGACCAACTTCTAATACAACCAGCATGTCAAATAAAGTAGTCATATAGAGGTCATACTTTATGGTATAACAAAGCTTCAGAATATGCCTGGATGATAATTTTTATACAGAATAGTTAAAAATACATCCTTATCATCATTGAACACCATTTATAACTAAATAAACCCACCAGAACCAAATGGGCCTAGTTCAAATACAGGCACTATTTTTAACACAAATTTGCATGTTTTTGACACTATTTATGGTGGCAAATTGTCCCAGAACATGCCAGGATGATTATTTTTACACAAAATAATGTAAATACATACACACACATAATAGACAATAATTCTGGTTTATAACATCATTCAGAACCGATATGGACTAGTTCTAATACATGAAAATGTGCAAGATATAGTGCTGAAATAGAGGTCATTCATTATAGTATAATAAAGTTTCAGAACATGTCTGGATGATAATTTTTATACAAAATAGTCAATCATACATTCCCATCATCATTAGAAACAAGTTTTGAGTAAATACACCAACCAGAACCGAAATGGACCCGTTCTAATACAAGCACTATTTTTATCGCAAATATACACTTTTTGACACTATTTGTGATGGCAAATAGCCCCAGAATGTCCCTGGAAGTTTATTTTTTCACAGAATGATGATAATACATCTACCTAAAAGTGGGTAAAAATTCTGGTTTATAGCAATTTCCAGAACCGACATGGACCGGTTCTAATACAACAAACATGCAAAAATAAAGTACACAATTAGAGGTCATTGATTTGGACATTACAAAGGCCCTGAACATCCCTGGATGATGAATTTTATATAGAATTGTCAATAATAGATCCATTTCATCATTGGACACAAATCCTGAGTAAATACACCTACCAGAACCGAAATGGACCGGTTATAATACAGGCAATGATTTTATCGCAAATTAGCATGTTTTGGACACATTTTCTAACATAAAATTGCCCCAGAACCATCTTGGATCTTCATTTTTACAAAGAATGATAAAAACACATTCATCTACATTGGGTAAAAACGCCTGGTTAACAGCACCAACCAGAACCGAGTAAGCTCGGTTCTAATACAAAAAAATTGCAAAATAAAGTAAAAAAATAGATGTCATTTAATATGATATTACAAAGCCCCAGAACATGTCTGAATGACAAAATTTTAAATAACATTAGAAAACACATTCACATTATCATTGGAAACCGATCCTGGGTCAATACACTAACCAGAACCGAAATGGACCGGTTCTAATGCAACCCTTATTTTTATCGCAAATTTGCATGTTTTGAACATATTTTATAGTGGCAAATTGCCCCAGGACCATCTTGGATGTTAATTTTTTCACAGAATGTTGCTAATACATAAACTCACATTATCTAAAAAATTCTGGTTAATAGCATCAACCAGAACCGAGTAAGCTCGGTTCTAATACAAAAAACTTGCAAAATAAATTGCAAAAACTGAGTTCCTTGATTATGGTATAACAAAGCTTTACAACATCATTAAGTGATAATTTTTACACATATTAGTCAAAAAGACATCAATGTCATTAATAGATACAAGTTCCAGGCAAATACAAACACCAGAACCGAAATGGACCGGTTATAATGCAACCCTTATTTTTATCGCAAATTAGCATGTTTTGGACATTTATTATAGTATAAAATAGCCCCAGAACCATCCTGGATATTGATTTTTTTCACAGAATGTTGCTTATACATTTACTCACATATTTTTAAAAAATCTGGTTAATAGCACCAACCAGAACCGAGTTGGCTCGGTTCTAATACCAAAAAATTGCAAAATAAATTGTGAAAACTGAGTTCATTGATTATGGTATAACACAGCTTTAAAACATCACTAAGTGTTAATTTTTACACATCTTAGTCAAAAAGACATCCATGTCATCAAAAGACACAGGTTTTAGGCAAATACACACACCAGAACCGAAATGGACCGGTTATAATGCAACCCTTATTTTTATCGCAAATTAGCATGTTTTTGACATTTATTATAGTGCCAAATAGCATCAGAACCATCCTGGATGTTGATTTTTTCACAGAATGATAAAAACACATTCATATACATGATGTAAAAACCCCTGGTTAACAGCACCAACCAGAACTGAGTGGGCTCGGTTCTAATACAAAAAACGTGCAAAATAAAGTTAAGAATTAGACATCTTTGAATATGATATTACAAAGCTTCAAAACATCCCTGGATGATGAATTTTATACAGAATTGTCAAAAACACGTTACCATTATAAATGAAAAAAGATTTTGGCCAAATACACCCACCAGAACCGAAATGGACCGGTTATAACACAACCCATAATTTTATCGCAAATTAGCATGTTTTGGACATTTATTATGGTGCCAAATAGCCCCAGAACCATCCTGGATGTTGATTTTTTCACAGAATGATTACAATACATCCAGCAACAACATATAAAAAGTTCTGATTAATAACACAAACCAGAACCGAGAAGGCTCGGTTCTAATACAAAAAAACGTGCAAAATAAAGTACAAAATTAGACGTCATTGATTATGATATTACAAAGGCCCAGAACATGTCTGGATGATAATTTTTATACAGAATTGTCAAAAATACATCACTTTCATCAATGAACAAAGATTTTGGGCAAATACACCCACCAGAACCGAAATGGACCGGTTATAATGACACCCGTATTTTTATCGCAAATTAGTATGTTTTGGACATTTATTATAGTGACAAATAGCATCAGAACCATCCTGGATGTTGATTTTTTCAAAGAATAAGCAAAATACATTGCCAAATACAATGAAAAAAATTCCCAGTTAAAACAACACTCCAGAACCGAAATGGACCGGTTATAATGCAACCACCATGCAAAAACACAGTACCCAAATGGAGGTCATTGATTATAGAATATTAAAACTCCAGAACATCACTGGATGATAAATTTTACACCATTTAATCAAAAACACATTCCTTTATTCAATGGACACCATCCACATGTCAAACCATCAACCAAAACCAACTGGACCTGGTTCAAATACATGCAACATTTTATCGCAAATAAGCATGTTTTTGTACACTATTTATGGTAAAAAAATAGTCCCAGAACGTCCCTAAAAGTTTATTTCTTCACAAATCATTCATTAATACATCCACCCAGAGATAAGACAAAGTCCTGAATCTAAATAACCTTCCAGAACCAAAATGGACCGTTTTTAATACAAGGCAATATGCTATATCAAGTGCCAGTGTTTATGACACTATTTATGGTATAAAATAGTCCAAGAACATTATTAAATCTTTATTTTTACACAGCACAAGTATAATACATCCCTTTACACATTTGACACAATTCCCAGTTAAAAACAACAACTAGAACCGACTGGACCTTATTATAATGCATGCATCATTTTAGCGAAAATAGGCATGATTTAGGCTACTATTTATAGTGATAAAAAATCAACAGAATGTCCCTGGAAGTTAATTTTTTCACCAATTTGTCAATAATACACCCCTTTATATATAGAAAAAAATTTTAAATTAAAATAACCCTCCAGAACCGAAATGGACTGTATTTAATACAGGCAACTACAATTCAGTCATCCATTTTTACTCGTACCAAAAGCATTTCCCGGCTGGATATACATTCAAAAATGATTCTTTTGATAAAAAAAGAAGATATATAGTCCCAGCAAATATTTAGGCACTTTACCCCGTCTTAATTGACCCAAGAGAACCGTTTTTAACCAGTTTTTTTATACAGTACCGTAAGAAATGGACGAGAGACGCTGTTTTGGAAAAGGGAGAAAAGATGCCCTCCTGTGGACACTTTTTGTCATTACAAGTCTGGAAAAGGGAGAAAAGATGCCCTCCTGTGGACACTTTTTGTCATTACAATTGTTAAAATAAACCCTTTTTATGGCTAAAATACGTTCCCTGGGCTCATTTAAAGTGTTTAAAAATACAGAATAGATTAAATTAAACTCGAGTCATTATATTTCATCATTTAAATACATTTTAGTCATTAATTTAATCCATTTTAATGGTTTTAAGGGCTTTCTATTATTAAATATGCTTGTTTTAGACAGTAGTTATGGTCAGATATAGCCCCAGAACAAGCCAGGATGATAATTTTTGACACAAAATGATAGAAAATACATCCAACCAGAGATATGACCACATACATAGGTAAAATAACCTTCCAGAAACGAACCAGATCTATTATAATACAATCACTATTATAATTGGAAATATTACTGTCTACTGTACCAACCCCTAACAAAAAACATAACCCCTAACAATAACCCAAACCCTAACAGTAACCCCTAACAGTAACCAAAACCCCTAACAGTAACCCCTAACAATAACAATAACCCCTAACAATAACCAAAACCCCTAACAATAACCCCAAACCCTAACAGTAACCCCTAACAATAACCAAAACCCCTAACAGTAACCCCTAACAATAACCAAAACCCCTAACAATAACATAAACCCTAACAGTAACCCCTAACAATAACCAAAACCACTAACAGTAACCCCTAACAATAACCATAACCCCTAACAATAACATAAACCCTAACAGTAACCCCTAACAATAACCAAAACCACTAACAGTAACCCCTAACAATAACCATAACCCCTAACAATAACAGTAACCCCTAACAATAACCAAAACCCCTAACAATAACCCCAACAACAACCAAAACCCCTAACAGTAACCAAAACCCCTAACAATAACCCCAAACCCTAACAGTAACCCCTAAAAGTAACCAAAACCCCTAACAATAAACAAAAACCCTTACAGTAACCCCTAACATTAACCAAAACCCCTAACAATAACCATAACCCCTAACAATAACAGTAACCCCTAACAATAACCAAAACCCCTAACAGTAACCCCTAACAGTAACCATAACCCCCTAACAGTAACCACAACCCCTAACAGTAACCCCTAACAATAACCATAACCCCTAACAATAACACTAACCCTAACAATAACCAAAACCCCTAACAGTAACCCCTAACAATAACTAAAACCCTAACAATAACCAAAACCCCTAACAATAACCCCAAACCCCAACAGTAACCCCTAACAATAACCAAAACCCCTAACAATAACCATAACCCCTAACAGTAACCCCTAACAATAACAGTAACCCCTAACAATAACAATAACCCCTAACAATAACAGTAACCCCTAACAATAACCCAAACCCCTAACAGTAACCCCTAACAATAACCAAAACCCTAACAATAACCAAAACCCCTAACAGTAACCCCTAACAATAACCATAACCCCTAACAATAACCCAAACCCTAACAGTAACCCCTAACAATAACCAAAACCCTAACAATAACCAAAACCCCTAACAGTAACCCCGAACAATAACCAAAACCCCTAACAGTAACCCCTAACAATAACAATAACCCCTAACAACAACCCCTAACAATAACAATAACCCCTAACAATAACCAAAACCCCTAACAATAACACTAACCCCTAACAGTAACCCCTAACAATAACCAAAACCCTAACAATAACCAAAACCCCTAACAGTAACCCCGATCAATAACCAAAACCCCTAACAGTAACCCCTAACAATAACAATAACCCCTAACAACAACCCCTAACAATAACAATAACCCCTAACAATAACCAAAACCCCTAACAATAACACTAACCCCTAACAGTAACCCCTAACAATAACCAAAACCCTAACAATAACCAAAACCCCTAACAGTAACCCCGAACAATAACACTAACCCCTAACAATAACACTAACCCCTAACAGTAACCCCTAACAATAACCAAAACCCTAACAATAACACTAACCCCTAACAGTAACCCCTAACAATAACCAAAACCCTAACAATAACCAAAACCCCTAACAGTAACCCCGAACAATAACACTAACCCCTAACAATAACACTAACCCCTAACAGTAACCCCTAACAATAACCAAAACCCTAACAATAACCACAACCCCTAACAATAACCCCAAACCCTAACAATAACCCCAAACCCTAACAGTAACCCCTAACAATAACACTAACCCCTAACAGTAACCCCTAACAATAACCAAAACCCCTAACAGTAACCCCTAACAATAACCAAAACCCCTAACAATAACCCAAACCCTAACAGTAACCCCAAACCCTAACAGTAACCCCTAACATTAACCCAAACCCTAACAGCAACCCCTAACAATAACCAAAACCCCTAACAGTAACCCCAACCCCTAACAATAACCCCAAACCCTAACAGTAACCCCTAACAATAACCACAACCCCTAACAATAACCCCAAACCCTAACAATAACCCCAAACCCTAACAGTAACCCCTAACAATAACACTAACCCCTAACAGTAACCCCTAACAATAACCAAAACCCCTAACAGTAACCCCTAACAATAACCAAAACCCCTAACAATAACCCAAACCCTAACAGTAACCCCAAACCCTAACAGTAACCCCTAACATTAACCCAAACCCTAACAGCAACCCCTAACAATAACCAAAACCCCTAACAGTAACCCCAACCCCTAACAATAACCCCAAACCCTAACAGTAACCCCTAACAATAACACTAACCCCTAACAGTAACCCCTAACAATAACCAAAACCCCTAACAATAACCAAAACCCCTAACAATAACCCCTAACCATAACCCCAACCCCTGACCTTTGACCTTTGACCTCCTTAGGTCAAAGGTCAAAGGTCAAAGGTCAAAGGTTAGGGGTAGGGTTAGGGTTAGGGTTTGGGTTAGGGTTAGGGGGATGGTTGGGGTTATGGTTAGGGTTATGGTTGGGGTTACGGTTAGGGGTATGTTTGGGGTTAGGGTTGGGGGTATGTTTGGGGTTAGGGTTGGGGTTAGGGTTGGGGTTAGGGTTAGGGTTGGGGTTAGGGTTGGGGTTAGGGTTGGGGTTAGGGGTATGTTTGGGGTTAGGGTTGGGGTTAGGGGTATGTTTGGGGTTAGGGTTGGGGTTAGGGTTGGGGTTAGGGTTAGGGGTATGTTTGGGGTTAGGGTTGGGGTTAGGGGTATGTTTGGGGTTAGGGTTGGGGGTATGTTTGGGGTTGGGGTTATGGTTAGGGTTATGTTTGGGGTTAGGGGTATGTTTGGGGTTAGGGGTATGTTTGGGGTTAGGGTTGGGGGTATGTTTGGGGTTAGGGTTGGGGTTAGGGGTATGTTTGGGGTTAGGGTTGGGGTTAGGGTTGGGGTTAGGGTTGGGGTTAGGGTTAGGGGTATGTTTGGGGTTGGGGTTAGGGTTAGGGGTATGTTTGGGGTTAGGGTTGGGGTTAGGGTTATGTTTGGGGTTAGGGTTAGGGGTATTTTTGGGGTTGGGGTTATGGTTAGGGTTATGTTTGCGGTTAGGGTTGGGGTTAGGGGTATGTTTGGGGTTGGGGTTATGGTTAGGGTTATGTTTGGGGTTAGGGGTATGTTTGGGGTTGGGGTTAGGGTTAGGGTTATGTTTGGGGTTGGGGTTAGGGTTAGGGGTATGTTTGGGGTTGGGGTTATGGTTAGGGTTATGTTTGGGGTTAGGGGTATGTTTGGGGTTGGGGTTAGGGTTAGGGTTATGTTTGGGGTTGGGGTTATTGTTAGGGTTATGTTTGGGGTTGGGGTTAGGGTTGGGGTTATGGTTAGGGGTATGGTTGGGGTTAGGGTTAGGGTTTATGTTAGGGGTTAGGGTTTATGTTAGGGTTTTTGTTAGGGTTAGGGTTTATGTGAGGGGTTAGGGTTTTTGTTGGGGGTTTGTGTTATTGTTAGGGGTTAGGGTTTATGTTAGGGTTGCTGTTTGGGGTTAGGGTTTATGTGAGGGGTTAGGGTTTATGTGAGGGGTTAGTGTTATTGTTAGGGTTTATGCGAGGGGTTAGTGTTATTGTTAGGGTTTATGTGAGGGGTTAGGGTTTATGTGAGGGGTTAGTGTTATTGTTAGGGTTTATGTGAGGGGTTAGTGTTATTGTTAGGGTTTATGCGAGGGGTTAGTGTTATTGTTAGGGTTTATGTGAGGGGTTAGGGTTAATGTGAGGGGTTAGTGTTATTGTTAGGGTTTATGCGAGGGGTTAGTGTTATTGTTAGGGTTTATGCGAGGGGTTAGTGTTATTTTTAGGGTTTATGCGAGGGGTTAGTGTTATTTTTAGGGTTTATGCGAGGGGTTAGGGTTTATGTGAGGGGTTAGTGTTATTGTTAGGGTTTATGCGAGGGGTTAGTGTTATTGTTAGGGTTTATGCGAGGGGTTAGTGTTATTTTTAGGGTTTATGCGAGGGGTTAGTGTTATTTTTAGGGTTTATGCGAGGGGTTAGGGTTTATGTGAGGGGTTAGTGTTATTGTTAGGGGTTAGGGGTTTATGTTATGGAGTGCATTTTCCACGGGGAGGGAAGCTGGAGAATAAAAAGAATAACAAAAATAAGCACATTTTCCCTATGTGTTACAACCTGAAATGTGCTCATTTTCGCCGTCTTGCGGACACATTTAAGTACTGCAATCTATTTGAGAGACAGTCAAAAACTCAAGCATACAATCATTTAAAATAACCATATCCAAATAGATCAAGCCCTCCGCTTTCTTTATTCTCTGGAGAGACCCCCCTGCACACTGGAGAGCGCCGCAGCATATTGGAGAGCGCCCCAGCACATTGGAGAGCGCACCAGCACCACGGAGAGCTCCACAGGCAGCTGGAGAGCTCCAGCTCCTGTTGTTTTGATAAAAATACTGTTGTGTGGCTGTTTTTTAATGTATTTCGCCCCTGAGAGTGCTTTTTCCCCGGGGGGGCATGTGGAGATGACACTACACTTGAATAAAATTGATAAAATAAACAAGTAAAATGGAAAAAAATCGAAATAAAAAAGCGTTTTTCATCCAAGTGTGGAGCACATTACATCCAGAACGGGCAAGCACAATAAAGTGACCCATCTCTGGAGGAATGAACTCAATACTTGGATGAAAAACGCTATTTATCATGGAAGATATTAGTACCAGGGAAAAAAAAGAACCAGGGGAAAAAAGAAACCAGCATGGAAGAAATTAGTACCAGCAATGAGGGAATTAAATAAACAGATATATAAATGAAATGGAAAAAATTCGAAATAAAAAAGCGTTTTTCATCCAAGTATGGAGCTCATCACATCCAGAGAGCAGACCACCATACAGTGGCCCCACTCTGGAGGTAATGAGCTCCACAATTGGATGAAAAACGCTTTATTCCATGGAAGAAGAAAAAAAGAACCAGGGAAAATAAGAACCAGCATGGAAGATATGGTATAAAAAAGTAAAATGGAAAAATGTCGAAATAAAAAAGCGTTTTTCATCCAAGTATGGAGCTCATAACCTCCAGAGAGGGGACCACCACGCAGCGGTCACACTCTGGAGGTAATGAGCTCCAC
>NW_027551660.1:2500-7500 GCF_051989575.1 Stigmatopora nigra | reverse complement strand
GGTGAGCGTTGAGATGTCGCCGAAGGCCAGGTAATGGGACCGGTGATCCGGCGTAACTACTGTCCTCGGAGGAATGCGGTGACGTAGCACCGTGAGTCACCCGCGGCTCCTCAAGGAAGCGGCTCTGAGGCTTTTCCCACGGCTCCCGAACCCCAGAACACTCCGAGCGTAGCACAAGACCGGGCCGGGTGGCAACCCATATACCCCCGTTTTGTTGGCACGCGCCAGACGAGCAAAAGCGGAACCGGGTACCTTGTCCGTGGTGGTCGCCGTAATGGATCCGGGCTCGACCACCGTCCATCGAATCGATCTTCCCGAACCTTCATCGCATCAGAGACGGGCAACGTGCACCCCTTTACGTTGACTATAGCGGTTACAGTAAACTGTAACCATTCCGGCCTCGGCGGTGCGGGACCATTGTTTCTCGGGCCCCGACACGTCTATAAGTGCCATCTACATGAGCCTTCGAAAGTCCGGTCCGGGCGAGAGGGAGGGATTCGGCGCCCGACTACCCTAAGAGGCGGAACGCCGCTGCCGGAGACTAGCCCGGGGACGCACGCGCGGACTGCCATGCCCGTGCTCTTGCGCGTCAACCCAGAGAGAGAATCGACAGGGACGGATACCTCCGGGGCCGGCCCTAGGCCCAACCCCCTCTCGTTATGCCTCACGTCAATACGTGCGATCGCCCTGTACCTTGTCACGCGATCGATTCGGTTATTTGCCAACCTTCCTTCACTCCTTCCTTTCGTGGCAGGGAGACGTGCACAGTGCATCTACCGATAGCCGCAAGCAGCCCGGTGACACGACGAGAAAACTGTGGGAACGGCCGGCGGCACCTGCGTGCAACCGTAACAAACCGAGAAGAAGCACAGTTTCTCGTGACGGGGGTTTTTCGCAAAACAAAACAAAGAACTCCCGACACCTCCAGGCGATGACGTAACCCGTGAGTCACCCGCGGCTCCTCAAGGAAGCGGCTCTGAGGCTTTTCCCACGGGCCTGAACCACCCAGAGGCACCAAAGAGGTCGTAGAGATTGTGTACTCCATCCCCCTAGAATAGGCACTTATCTCACAAGCCCCGGCGATGCCAACCCGAACCAACAAGGAAAGTCAGGGCCCTTTTACGGCGCAACTTTTTGTGGCGCTCGATTTGTCAAGGCGGGGGTAAATCGAGTCTTTAAACCAGCGTACAACCACCAGAGGCCTTCATAGTGGCGTACAGGTACCGGGCACCTGACTCCCTTCTTATTACCGGAATAATCCCACACGGGAAGCTTTTTTGTCGCAGACTGTGGAGGGGTTCCCAACCTGGTCCCAACATGATCTGTTTTCATTTTCATTCACGCATCGGTTCTTTACGTGATTTCCAAGCATTTCATCTCGTAACACATGTCCACCATCATTAACACATGTCCGTTACCGTCACATCACATCTTGCCCTGTACTATCGGCTCTTTTCTGGCCCCTGTGGCTCCATATGTCCGGTGCTTCACCAAGTACCATGTCTCATTTTTGTTGTCCTCCAAGAATCGGCTTTGTCCCAAAGGCTATGGTATTTGGCATCTCGTTATATTTCCTCCGGCAATGGCTCGGCTGGTGGTTAGGTTTCCATGTGTGCCCTCCGTCCACATGCGCCCTTTTTGGGAAAAAAACCGGACTATGGCAGGTCTTTAGTTCAGGTTTGTATCCCACCCCGTGGCTTAGGGATTCTCGTCAACCATCGGTGTCATTTGGCAAAATTTTAGAACTCTCCATATTCGTCAGTATTGTCCTCATTTCCATCGATGAACTCATGGTCATTTCGTTTCCATTTTGTCCTCTTTTTGTCCTCCACATGAACTCGAATGGTGAAATCGTTGCCTTTTTCCCTTGAACTCTTTTTTCTCGCCCGAACCGACACGAGGGTTTTCATGCTTGGGTCGACGGTGCAGATCCCCACCGGGCGGATGCAGATAAGGTGACGATGGTCAGTCCTGACGCGGAGGGGCCTTGGACGAGTGGGGTCTACCACCCGCAGTACCTTAGCCTCCGGCCAATCACCGGTCGCACGCACCAGTCCTCACCGTTATCCAGTTTCGAACGCACTCTCTTCTCTCGGCGTCTCGCCGACCCAGCTATCCCAAACCGACGCGCGGTTGTGTGGAACGTGAACGAGACGACCGCTGAACAAACTCAGCCGGGCGGATGCAGAGACAGTGACGATGGTCAGTCCTGACGCGGAGGGGCCTTGGACGAGTGGGGTCTACCACCCGCAGTACCTTAGCCTCCGGCCAATCACCGGTCGCACGCACCGTGTCCTCACCGTTATCCGTGACCTCGAATGAGTCAGACGCATCGCTCTTGTTGTCACGGCTCTCCAATTGGCCAGAGCGAGACGAAACGCGCTCGCGGGGGACCGTCCGGTTGCAGTGACAGCACGATGGTCAGCCCTGACGCGGAGGGGCCTTGGACGAGTGGGGTCTACCACCCGCAGTACCTTAGCCTCCGGTCAATCGCCGATCGCACGCGCCAGAAACCTCTCCGTTGTTCAGTCCACGAGCTCGCACGAGCCATCCCTCCACACGACTATACCCTGCCGACAGAAGACACGGGCGAGACGACCGCCACATTACATACTAGGCCGAGGCGGATGCAGATAAAGTGACGATGGTCAGTCCTGACGCGGAGGGGCCTTGGACGAGTGGGGTCTACCACCCGCAGTACCTTAGCCTCCGGCCAATCACCGGTCGCACGCACTATGTCCTCACCGTTATCCCGGCTTTCGTTATGCTGCGCACGTTCAGTTCCACTGCCCCCGTTGTCTTTAGCGTGACGTGGTCATACGTGCCAAGCCGCACCCACGCGACCGAGGCGGATGCAGATAAAGTACGATGGTCAGTCCTGACGCGGAGGGGCCTTGGACGAGTGGGGTCTACCACCCGCAGTACCTTAGCCTCCGGCCAATCACCGGTCGCACGCACTATGTCCTCACCGTTATCCCGGCTTTGCAAGCACTATACCCTGGCCCGTCTTGTCGCACTGCTCTTTAAGAGAGCGAGACGACCGCACGGACCGTGACCGTCCGGTTGCAGTGACAGCGACGATGGTCAGCCCTGACGCGGAGGGGCCTTGGACGAGTGGGGTCCACCACCCGCAGTACCTTAGCCTCCGGCCAATCGCCGATCGCACGCGCCAGAAACCTCTCCGTTGTTCGGTACACGGCTCGAACAGCCGCCCCTCACACTTTCACTATACCTCTTTGACCGAGAACGCCCACTCGCACGCACGAGCCCCGGAGCGGATGCAGTGACAGTGACGATGGTCAGCCCTGACGCGGAGGGGCCTTGGACGAGTGGGGTCCACCACCCGCAGTACCTTAGCCTCCGGTCAATCGCCGGTCGCACGCACCAGAAACCTCACCGTTATCGCCGGGAACACGGACGCGCGAGCCGTCCCCACGCGGTCGCCAATCGGGGTTTGCGCTGTGCCCTCTTCAGCACCCCGTGGCTTTCGAGTTCATTTCGAGTAACGGTGAACGCTGTGCCCCATCAGCGACCCGTACTCCTTTCATTTTTTTTTCACCACCGGCGACCGCTGTGCCCCAGCAGCGGACCCGTAGAGTTCATTTCTCCGACGGCGACGCTGTTGCCCAAGCAGCGACCCGTAATTTCTTCCATCGGCGACGCTGTTGCCCAAGCAGCGACCCGTACCTAGGGGTGACCGCTGTGCCCCAGCAGCGGACCCCGTGACCATATTTTTGAGTTCATCCAACGGCGAAGCTGTTGCCCAAGCAGCGACCCGTATTTTCTCCAATGGTGAAGCTGTTGCCCAAGCAGCGACACCTCATTTCATTTCCACAACGGCGAAGCTGTTGCCCAAGCAGCGACCCGTGTATTTCATTTCTCCGACGGCGAAGCTGTTGCCCAAGCAGCGACCCGTCACTTGGATGAGTTCTTTCTTTTGACACCAGATTCATTCGTATTCAGCCAGGGGTTAATAAGGATTTTTACCATCAATTCATGCCGTGCCATGTATGCCGTTAGCGGATGGGAATCAGATCCGCTGGCGGGCTTGCTACCTTTTGTTAACCATCCATGCCGTCGGCGGTGTAGGAAAAAGCCCCGCCATCATTATAGGTTTGCCATTTTCACGCCGGAGGCCGCCCCAAAATATACATTTTTCATGCCATCCATCCATGCCTCAAAAGTCGGTTGCCCAAGCCGCTTTTTATCCTTCCATCATCGTGCCGATTGCGGTTGCTCAGGCCGCTTTGCGGTTTGTCAGGCCGCTTCTCGTGCGGTTTGTCAGGCCGCTTCTCATGCGGTTGCTCAGGCCGCTGCGGTTTGTCAGGCCGCTCTTTTGACGCGGTTGCTCAGGCCGCTGCGGTTTGTCAGGCCGCTCTTTTGACGCGGTTGCTCAGGCCGCTCTTTTGACGCGGTTGCTCAGGCCGCTTTTTCTGGTACTCGGTTCAAACACCTTCCAATGATTGTCATGGCCACATATCCTGAGACGTCATGCCGATGGCGGTTGCTCAAGCCGCTCATTCATTTCGTCGCCCGATTACGTGCACAGTGCGCCTATCGCCCCGACCGAGATCAGGAACGATGGCACGAGTAGAACGGGGCCACAGCTGGAGAAACGATGGGATTAAAGCGTTACCCAGAAGGACACCGCACCACCCGGCGGGGAGAGTTTTGGCGAAATAACGGTGGTCCCGGTCGGAAGAGAGCGATGACGTAACCCGTGAGTCACCCGCGGCTCCTCAAGGAAGCGGCTCTGAGGCTTTTCCCACGGGCCTGAACCACCCAAATCCGGGTCCGAGGTCGTTAGATTGTTACTAAGTGCCCCCCTAGATAGGCATCGTATCGGGAGCAACGTGCACAGTGCGCCTACCGCCCTGACCGAGATCAGGAACGATGGCACGAGTAAAACGGGGCCACAGCTGGAGAAACGATGGGATAAACGTTACCCAGAAGGACACCGCAAAACCCAGCGGAGGATGCTTTGGCGAAATAACGGTGGT
>NW_027551659.1:2500-54454 GCF_051989575.1 Stigmatopora nigra | reverse complement strand
TATATATATATATATATATATATATATATATATATATATATATATATATATATATATATATATATATATATATATATATATATATATATATATATATATATATATATATATATATATATATATATATATATATATATTTATATATATATATATATATATATATATATATATATATATATATATATATATATATATATATATATATATATATATATATATATATATATATATATATATATATATATATATATATATATATATATATATATATATATATATATATATATATATATATATATATATATATATATATATATATATATATATATATATATATATATATATATATATATATATATATATATATATATATATATATATATATATATATATATATATATATATATATATATATATATATATATATATATATATATATATATATATATATATATATATATATATATATATATATATATATATATATATATATATATATATATATATATATATATATATATATATATATATATATATATATAATATATATATATATATATATATATATATATATATATATATATATATATATATATATATATATATATATATATATATATATATATATATATATATATATATATATATATATATATATATATATATATATATATATATATAATATATATATATATATATATATATATATATATATATATATATATATATATATATATATATATATATATATATATATATATATATATATTATATATATATATATATATATATATATATATATATATATATATATATATATCTATATATATATATATATATATATATATATATATATATATATATATATATATATATATATATATATATATATATATATATATATATATATATATATATATATATATATATATATATTATATATATATATATATATATATATATATATATATATATATATATATATATATATATATATATATATATATATATATATATATATATATATATATATATATATATATATATATATATATATATATATATATATATATATATATATATATATATATATATATATATATATATATATATATATATATATATATATATATATATATATATATATATATATATATATATATATATATATATATATATATATATATATATATATATATATATATATATATATATATATATATATAATATATATATATATATATATATATATATATATATATATATATATATATATATATATATATATATATATATATATATATATATATATATATATATATATATATATATTATATATATATATATATATATATATATATATATATATATATATATATATATATATATATATATATATATATATATATATATATATATATATATATATATATATATATATATATATATATATATATATATATATATAATATATATATATATATATATATATATATATAATATATATATATATATATATATATATATATATATATATATATATATATATATATATATATATATATATATATATATATATATATATATATATATATATATATATATATATATATATATATATATATATATATATATATATATATATATATATATATATATATATATATATATATATATATATATATATATATATATATATATATATATATATATATATATATATATATATATATATATATATATATATATATATATATATATATATATATATATATATATATATATATATATATATATATATATATATATATATATATATATATATATATATATATATATATATATATATATATATATATATATATATATATATATATATATATATATATATATATATATATATATATATATTATATATATATATATATATATATATATATATATATATATATATATATATATATATATATATATATATATATATATATAATATATATTATATATATATATATATATATATTATATATATATATATATATATATATATATATATATATATATATATATATATATATATATATATATATATATATATATATATATATATATATATATATATATATATATATATATATATATATATATATTATATATATATATATATATATATATATATATATATATATATATATATATATATATATATATATATATATATATATATATATATATATATATATATATATATATATATATATATATATATATATATATATATATATATATATATATATATATATATATATATATATATATATATATATATATATATATATATATATATATATATATATATATATATTATATATATATATATATATATATATATATATATATATATATATATATATATATATATATATATATATATATATATATATATATATATATATATATATAATATATATATATATATATATATATATATATATATATATATATATATATATATATATATATATATATATATATATATATATATATATATATATATATATATATATATATATATATATATATATATATATATATATATATATATATATATATATATATATATATATATATATATATATATATATATATATATATATATATATATATATATATATATATAATATATATATATATATATATATATATATATAATATATATATATATATATATATATATATATATATATATATATATATATATATATATATATATATATATATATATATATATATATATATATATATATATATATATATATATATATATATATATATATATATATATATATATATATATATATATATATATATATATATATATATATATATATATATATATATATATATATATATATATATATATATATATATATATATATATATATATATAATATATATATATATATATATATATATATATATATATATATATATATATATATATATATATATATATATATATATATATATATATATATATATATATTTATATATATATATATATATATATATATATATATATATATATATATATATATATATATATATATATATATATATATATATATATATATATATATATATATATATATATTATATATATATATATATATATATATATATATATATATATATATATATATATATATATATATATATATATATATATATATATATATATATATATATATATATATATATATATATATATATATATATATATATAATATATATATATATATATATATATATATATATATATATATATATATATATATATATATATATATATATATATATATATATATATATATATATATATATATATATATATATATATATATATATATATATATATATATATATATATATATATATATATATTCATGAGGGAAGGTTTAATATCTAAGTACATTTGACCGACGACCAAACGTCCGGTCACGCTGTGTGTGTCCATGTATATGCATACATACATACTTACATACTTACATACTTATATACTTATATACTTACATACTTACATACTTACATACTTACATACATACTTACATACTTACATACATACTTACATACTTACATACTTACATACTTACATACTTACATACTTACATACTTACATACTTACATACTTACTTACATACTTACACACATACTTACATACTTAAATACTTACATACTTACATACTTACAAACTTACGTACTTGCGTACTTGCGTACGTTGAAAACATTGGAGAGGCCTGTAATTGTCAACATGGGTAAAGCTCGGAAAAGAAAATCACATTTGATTTTTAAAGAATTTATTTCCAAATTAAAGTGGAAAATAAGTATTTAGTGACCTACAATTAAGTAAGATTTCGAGCTGTCAAAGAGTTCTAACTTCTTCTAACGAGGTCGCCAATCGTTAGCTGTATTAATAGCCTCTGTTTTAACTCATTATCGGTATAAAAGACACCTGTCCACAATCTCTGTCCCTCACACTCCAAAATTCACTATGGCTAAGAACAAAGAGCTGTTGAAGGAACAGGAAACAGGAAACAAATTGTAGACCTGCACCAGGCTGGGAAGACTGAGTCTGCAATTGGTAAAACGTTTGACGTAAAGAAATCAACTGTGGGAGCATGTTTGGCATTTCTAGAGAATAATAATACTACATTCCCTGGCTGCCCTGCAAGACATTTAACTGTCCGTCCAAAAGCTCATTCTTTCGCTTGACCACTATATTTCCATCGAGGGAGCGCACCAAAGTCCAGGCAATCACTTGAGATACGGCATGCCTTCCCGCAACCAATATTCCCTCAAATTTTTCGTTGGTCTGGGCAGAAAGATAACCTCCCTGAGCGCACTGAGTACCAGTGTGAGCGACATCATCATTGCTCGCGATGGGCACACCAGTATCACACCTGCCATAAGCAGGTGCATGTCAATGTTCCCTCTAAATTTTCATGTAAAACATGCTGTAAAACACGAAAAGATAAGAGTGGACAGAGCTACTGCCACTGGATGCCGTGTAAACGGCGCCATCATGTCTAAAAAACAATAGAAAAAAAGGTTACAATTTTATTTACTGCACGCCATATGATTGCTGCTGCACAGAGAAGACGAGAGTTGTGCTCAATTGAGCACGTGTGCAGCTTAGAGGGAACATTGCCCACAACCCCAGCGAATAATTTTTGAATACCGGATAAATCTCGTCATCCTCCTACCACGTACTATATACAATTTCCCCTGTTAAATCTGCCCATTTGCTGAGGAACCATTCAACTTTTTCTTTTCCTTTTGTTTCAGAGTTCTTTCAGCATTCAAAGCCTGATTTATATATTGTTCAAGGCTGCCAGTATATTTATCTACCCAATATTTGTCAATCAAATGCCTAAGTAAGAAATCTGAATGAGCGGGAAGGACATTTTTCAGCTGCTCTTGGTAGATACTACCCATAGTGCGATCCTCAGGGATGCCGCTGTTGGCTTCAAAACATGCCCACATCCCGATTCTATCTTCTTCAAAGGGTTCACCATCATTTTGCCTAGCTCTACCAATTGCTGTGTAATTCACTTTTATGTAAATTTCTCTGTGGCTCGTTCGATAATGGAACACAATTCTAAAATGTATCTCTCGGTTGTCACGATCTAATGCCCCATGGTCGGTTTTTGGATCCCAATCCTCCCTAATTGTTTGGCAATCGCCCTTTAATGCTGCCATCCAAATTTCCTTTTTTTCATCCCATTCAGATGATAAGACCGTCTTATGGCTTCCATCTGTTGGATAAATTCCGTTACATTAACTATGTGTGATATGACGCCATCAACGTCTCTTTTCAAGTGTCCAAGCTCTATGAACCAAAATTCTGGCTGGCTGACCAATTCCCACATTAGGGTTGGCAACCTCGATCATGGGATATTATTCTGAAAAATCATCACTTGAATATGGCCCAATAGGTCTGGGAGAAAGCGGTTTTCCCAACGTTTTTGACCAAATTCCCACAGAGCCTCCTGACCTAGTCAATCGGTCAGGTACGTATGTTGGAGGGGGCAAAGAAGGCAATGACAGGTACAAATGTGGCTCCGCTCTATTCGCCAATAATTTCTCTTCCATTTTTTTATTTCGGGTGCCCTTTCACCCCACCGGACCATCTCAACATCTTCCCTTCTGTGAAACAACAGCTTGCTATGCTTTCCCAGCCACTTTCCCCTTATCAAAATTCTCACAAACACTCTGCTCAACTTTTTTTGCATTCCCATCACGCCTTCTCTCTGCCATTAACAACCAAAAATTAGTATCATCATCTCCATCTTTCACCATTTTATATATTCTACCCGTTCGTTTAGTACGAATCTTATCCTGATGGTATGTATTATGTATCTTAAGCTGGTCAGCCAATTCATATTTCTTCATCCAAAAAATTTAGGTGTATAAATGGTGGACTGGTTCTTAACAAATCCTTGCACACCAGACAGTGTTTTTTGGTCATCATTACCCGCTTGACTGTTGGATCTACCCATTTTAAAGTTAGGTATTTGACAAGGGCAGCAATTTCCCCATCCTTTTGTTATCCTTAGCCTATCACAACACATGTAACACAGTCATACACTAGGAGTTTAAGTACCGGCCGGTAAAGGACACTGATGCCCTTTTACCAGTTTTATAGACTAATACTCTACACACCTGCCAGTGAACATTATTTTCGTCGCCGTCAACCGGCGCAAACTTACTATTAGGTTCATTCATAATTACCCTCGTTCGTAATTATCAATAACTGCAGGCAGACATCTTATTCAATTATTGACATTTAATTAAATAGAATAGATCACAGGTAAAACCTCAGAGGGGAGATTCAGCAAGCCAGAGTTTCTCCTTCAACTTCCAAACGTCTCATCGAATAGACATTTTCGTACGACTCTTATTGCCATGAATCAAAACAATTTACAGAGTTGTTGATCATTCCATCACGTATGAGTAAAAACAACATCTGGAACAACAATAACAATCAAAGTATTTTACCAATAACAAAAACAGGAGACTAGACCTAACAACATTTGGATTAGAACAATTATGCCTTCCTTGACCTAAGAATCATATAATATAATCATATAATAATTACATAAAGAAAAACCCGAAGTGCACGGTTAAATAACAGAAACAACATTCTTGTTATTGGCCGAATAGCCCTGGCCTCGTCACAAAGGGACCACCAAATCTCAAGGACCCAGATTCGGTGGATTGTTTGTATAAACATCCTGGAACAGGCAGTCCAGGTTAAAGATGACTTGGCGGTTATTCGTGACCTCGCAACACTTTGAGAATAATAAGAGAATGATTTAACAAAGAAATGACTTAATACAACTATATTTATAATAGTAATACAGAATTAACCCAACACTTACCCATTTGGAGCAACTTCAGCAAATGGACATTCATATGAACGCTTTACTCACCAGAGATGGCCTTACCTCTTTGAGATAAATCGTCAACCTCCGGTACCCAGGTGCAGGAGCCAAAGTCCAGCCCATTAAAAGGGTCTTAAATGCTGTGGCCACGGTCTTCACCAGTTGTCGACTCATCATCCGGATTCCTTTCGGTGTATTGACTCCCAGCTCAGAAGGAACAATAAAATGCCAGGCACACAAATAGACATTCCGAAATGCAGGCACACCTAAAGAGGAAAAGACAATCTTCCGGATTTTTCACTTGCAAGGAGAACAACGGCTGAGGAATCTTTCCATCTACGTTCAGACCTTACACGTTTTATTAAATTCAACAAAGTATGTATCAACTCTAAAGGTAATGGTGGAAACACAAGTGAGATGTTAATAGTCAAAACAGATGGTAGTTTGGAAATCTCATGGAGTCTGTAGTGGACGCAGGTGCAGTTCCCAGATCGGATTCACGGCACTGCAAGGTGTTTTGGATCGTCTTTGTTTAGACTTCCAGTAATAAAGTTTACTAGCAAAGGCATTCTTCAGGAAACCTTGGGAATTGTCCATAGGAGAGGCAGAAGGTCCAGGTGCAGTTTTCAGTACTCCAGTACGTTCTGGCTCCTCGTTATTTAGACTAACTAAGGTTATCAGGAGCAAAGCATTTATACTTTGTTGCAAACAAATATATAATACAGTGGTACCTCGACATACGAGTGTCCCGACGTACGAGCAATTTGAGATACCAGTAAAATTTTGAGCAACGATTTATCTTGAGATACGAGACAAGGTTTTATATACAAGCAGAAAGCGGATGTGAGAGGCTGCTCATAAGAACATCATGGGCACTGTCTCTCTCCCCGCTACTCCCTCGTGTAATGTCTCTACGAGTACTGGGCGGAGCGTTGCATTTTTTCAGTTAGCTCCCATTGGCGAAGCGATCGCTAATACAAAACTGCTTCTCGTTGGCAAGTGGTCGTGCATTTTCCAATTGTGAGGACATTTGTGTGCATCATTTTGGGAATATTTTGAAGGGAAGACAAAAGCAAACAACCCTTGATCGGTCGCATCTGAAAGTCGGGGTGGAGGCAGGGCAAATAGAGCCAACCAGTAGAAGAAAGGTATCAACATTTTAAACAAAATTAAAATTAAGTTTAGTTTAAGGTTAGATTAAACTTTTCGTTTTAAATTTTGAATGTGTCTGCATCATAATCCAATTTCATTCAAATTTGTTTATGTAATGTTACGAGCGCGTTGCCAATAAAAAAGTCACCCCCCCTCCCTCACGGTCCGTGACCCCCCGCGAAATCTGTATAATTTTAATACTATTAAACACATTTTAATAATATCAAACCACTAGTTGTTTGTTACTTTATTAATAGATGGCAATTTAGAACATATGAAAAAGTTTTTCCAATCCAATATCCTGTTTTTGGTGTTTTTTTTAGAGGGTTGGAACGAATTAATTAGTTTTTTGTTCATTTCTATGGGAAACGTTCATTTGAGTTATGGGAAAATTGACATAGGAGCTCAGTCCCGGAACGCATTAAGCTCGTATCTCGAGGTACCATTGTAATATGAAATAAAATCATGACAGTCTCATACACAAGTATCTGTTAATTTAAAGCAAGGGAGAGTTCCGAATGTTCTTTAAATTGTGCGGCCAAACCATTGAGTTGTTTGTTCTGAGGCAACAGAAACTTATCCATCTCAGGCTGTGTCATTGGAAATAAAAGTACTACAACATTGGTTTGTTTAAACTGATTAAGACTTACTCCAATTTGCAAGAATTTCAAAAATCAATGATAATTTTGTAACGATAAGTAATCATTGGTGCTTTTGGTAAAATTGAACAGTATGGGCCATTAACAGTTGAATAGAGACAATATTTTTAAGACCAATATCAACATTGCAAAAAATGGACAAAAAAGGAGGAAATTTAAGACAGACTACTCATCCATGAATGATCTGAGGAAAACTGAACAACCATTCACACTCGCACCTCCTAGGGACAATTTAGAGTTTTCAATCAACCTATAGTGCATGTTTTTTTGGTATGACTCTGGTAGGTCAACTCTCAATGTTTATGCAAAATTCAAATTGACAAACTCTAATCAATCATTTTGTTGCTTCTCATTACCTTCATTCAGAGTTTTCTTACTGTGACCAACAATACATTTTGTGTTGAGATTTAGGAGTTTAGTATTGGTTTGGGGGTGTGACCTAAGGTTTTTTTTTAAAAACAGGATTATTCAATTTCTCTAATCCATGTAATTTTTTAATTTTGTACTTTATGGTTCTTAACAACACTTGTGTGTTGTTGGCATGAAGTGTTTCCTTCCCAACAGACTGACTTGAAAAGGAAATTGCAAATTTACCAAATACATTTGTCGTGAAGGTAAATTACATGTATTTTAAAATGCATTAGTCATGGCAAAGATGTAGGCAACAATAATCTGCACTGCAATCATGAAAATATGCAATTCACCTGTGAGTAATGTACCAATAATTACCCCTGTTATGGCTCCTGTAGAGCGAAGACATGAGGAGCATTGTGCTGCCATGGCTGCCACTGCACCCATGGCCACTCCAGAAGTACTCACTACCCCTAGCAGTGCACCAGCTCTCCCACCTTTTCCAAGTACTGGGGATGAAATTTTTACCCCAGTCAGTAATCCTAAAGCCACAATTGCAGCTCCTATGATGACTATTCCCCCTCCACCTGCATGTCTTACCAAGGGCCCCCCAATAGTCGCTCCTAAGCTAAACTGGCAAAGTTTTGCTGCAATAATTGCTGCTTGCAAAGCTTCTTGAGAGGAATGCTCACTTATGCGATCACTCAGGCTATTACTGTCATCCTTCGGCGGTTGTCCTCTTTGATTCATGCTAACCTTTATGTTCTCTCCAGCTTGTATAGTGAGCATTGCAATCAGGAATGTTGCAAGCATTCCCATGCATCCTACCAACATCCAGAATTTAAAATCTAATAGTTTAATAATCAAAAAGCCAATGATGGCTACCAAAGCAACAAGTGAAATGAACACAAAATGATGGCCTCCATACCCGGATAAACCAAATAGTGATGTAACAACAGCAACCACAGTCATTGGGATTCCAGAAAAAGCTAAAAAGTCCACATATTTGACCATCACAGTTGTGATCCAGTCTTGGAGGGTTCGTTGTTTGATCTGCCCCTCTTCAATCTCCATTTGTTTCCTCTCTAATCCTTCTCTGACCTTGCGTTCAGTCGCCCATGTATTCATGTCCTTTGTGTCAGTGTTGTTCCTTTTATTAATTGTCAGGATTCTCTCTTCTATTTGCACGGCTACCCTCTCTCTCTGCTCTAAATCTGAAATCCCTAGCTGATTCCTCTCTGTGTCCCAAGCCATAGCACCTTGAGTACAACAGGCTTCTCCTTGTTTCCAGAGGACATTAAATACAAAGCGCAGAAGTGGTTTGAGGATGCTGAAAATTGAGAGTGCGCACAGAAGACCAACCATGCCATAAATATTAACAATCATTTCAGTACAAAACCCTAATGTGGCTCCACTGAGTGTGGTCCCAAAGGCACCACCAAGTCCTGCAGATATCCACAAGTTTTTATAGTTTGTTCTAGTGGTCCCACAACTTCTTGTGGTGACGAACACCGAAGCAACCACAGCAGCCACGATAACACCGGCAACAACCGATGTCATGGCAATGGTCAATGCAGAAGCTCCCATGAGAGTCCCTAATCCAAGAGCTCCCACTGCCCTGATGTCATCAATCAGTGGTTTCAGTTGACTCTCTGTGGTCATTTCGGACAGGGTCCTGTTAATGGGTTCTTCTATGGCTCCCATTATGAAGCCTCCCAGGGTTCCTAGCGTAAAACCGATAGCAGCTTCTTCTGAAAGATCAATAAAAAGTTGGGTTTAATTAAAAATATAAATATATAATAAAATATGAAAATGCATATTAAGTTTACTGGGAGTGCGAAGATGTATGTCCTGTGAATACAGAAAGAACATAAATGAAACAAGGAGCTCTCCAATTGTTATGTGTTGTACACTTGACAAATTTTGTTATTACCACTACACATGACCACTATTTGCAATCCAAATCCACTTAAACCATTATTGTCTTGAATCACGCTAACGGCAGAGAAGGAAACACTCTTCATCTGATTTTTCTCAACAGCCATACCTGCCACTCTTAAAAGACTGGTTGATCAGGTTTAACCAGAAAGCAGACTCTTCCACAAAAAGTTAATAACAGTAGACATGATGTCAAATTATTTAAGTATTCCACAGTAACTTATCATCAGCTCTTTGTAAAGTAACATGCTCGAAGTAGAATTGTTGAAGTGCCAGGTTAAAAATCATATTTGATAACCCCATTTCAATAGACCTGATATTTTTTTATGTCTAAATTACAGATTTAATTAATGAAATGAAGCTGTACTTACTAAATTTTTTATACACCATGATGTTTGTTGTACAGAAGCCTCAGAAGCTTTCCAGACGTGTTCACTTCTAGATTGCTACTTGAGTAAACATGAACGACAGAACATCTCCTGTTCACAAAGAAACTTTGGACACACCTACACTCAGACCCACACACTCTAATCACCAGCATCTGTGCAATACCGGTTTCTGTATGTATGTGTATCATCATTTTTTGTAACAGTAAGACTTTCTTTCTCAACACCTGTCAATTTTAAACAGAATTTATTAGTTTTTTTTCCTGCACAGACATTTGTTAAACTCGAATCTGTCAGTAAAAAGTGAAAAACCCTAGACATTAAAAGTTTAAAATATTAAACATTGACAAACATTTCTCCCCTTTTGAGGGAGTGGGAGTGGGATATTCAAAATTAACTTACTATGTTTGTATGGTGTGTGTGTGTTTTTTTTAAAAACAGAACTAGATATATAAGATAGGTTCATTAAAAATTACCCTTTGTAATTATCAATAACTGCAGGCAGACATCTTATTCAATTATTGACATTTAATTAAAAAGATTGGATCACAGATAAGAACCTTAAGGGAGGATCTCTTCCAAAGTATCCTCTCGACCAGTATATCGCGTACGGCTTTAAGGCATTTGGATACAATCACGCCTTCATTTGACCTACCAATCATATAACAATTACATAAGGAAGCCCAAAGTGTGTCACGAGTGTTATGGAAGTGGCAGAAACAACATCTTTGTTATTGTCTCCGTTTCTGGAAATGGCAGATGGGTGAGATGTAGCAAAAACAATCCTTGGATAAGGAGTCCATGTGAGAGTGGACTAGGCGGCAGTTTATGACCTCGGGCCGAACATTAGAAAGACTTTTCATTATATATATATAAATATATATATCTATCTATCTATCTATCTATCTATATATATATATATATATATATATATATATATATATATATATATATATATATATATATATATATATATATATATATATATATATATATATATATATATATATATATATATATATATATATATATATATATATATATATATATATATATATATATATATATATATATATATATATATATATATATATATATATATATATATATATATATATATATATATATATATATATATATATATATATATATATATATATATATATATATATATATATAGATAGATAGATAGATAGATAGATAGATAGATAGATAGATAGATAGATAGATAGATAGATAGATAGATAGATAGATAGATAGATAGATAGATAGATAGATAGATAGATAGATAGATAGATAGATAGATAGATAGATAGATAGATAGATAGATAGATAGATAGATAGATAGATAGATAGATAGATAGATAGATAGATAGATAGATAGATAGATAGATAGATAGATAGATAGATAGATAGATAGATAGATAGATAGATAGATAGATAGATAGATAGATAGATAGATAGATAGATAGATAGATAGATAGATAGATAGATAGATAGATAGATAGATAGATAGATAGATAGATAGATAGATAGATAGATAGATAGATAGATAGATAGATAGATAGATAGATAGATAGATAGATAGATAGATAGATAGATAGATAGATAGATAGATAGATAGATAGATAGATAGATAGATAGATAGATAGATAGATAGATAGATAGATAGATAGATAGATAGATAGATAGATAGATAGATAGATAGATAGAGAGATAGAGAGATAGAGAGATAGAGAGATAGAGAGATAGAGAGATAGAGAGATAGAGAGATAGAGAGATAGAGAGATAGAGAGATAGAGAGATAGAGAGATAGAGAGATAGAGAGATAGAGAGATAGAGAGATAGAGAGATAGAGAGATAGAGAGATGGAGAGAGATGGAGAGAGATGGAGAGAGATGGAGAGGGATGGAGAGGGATGGAGAGGGATGGAGAGGGATGGAGAGGGATGGAGAGGGATGGAGAGGGAGGGAGGGAGGGAGAGAGAGAGAGAGAGAGAGAGAGAGAGAGAGAGAGAGAGAGAGAGAGAGAGAGAGAGAGAGAGAGAGAGAGAGAGAGAGAGAGAGAGAGAGAGAGAGAGAGAGAGATATTTTTTATATATATAATCATGATAGATATCTATCTCTATCTCTACCTATACACACACACACACCCACCCACACCCACACACACACACCCACCCACACCCACCCACACCCACCCACACCCACACACCCAGAATTTAGTGAGCAGGTCATGGACAATGGACATCTGAACAGCAATCCCAGCAGTGTCTCCAAATGTTATACTGGACACGTGAACAGCAATCCCAGCGGTGCCTCCAAATATTGCACCCTGCATTTTAATCTTGAAACACAGGGAGAAATAATCACAACAGTGATACGTTGTTGCTTCTTCAATCCAATTTTTACTGTTATGAGGAAAATTCCCTGTGCTCCAAGCTAAGTGCAACAAGGCATCAATCATCGAACACTGACATACACTTTAACATGTCACACTTGATATGTCAACAATCAACAATCGAATACTGACATACATCCAATCCAAACCAGTTGCACATCCACAACATGCGAACAGTTTGCATGTTCTCTTTTAGGTTTGTTTGTGACAATGGATATGGCAACAAAATATGAAAGGTCCTTTCTCTACCTTTTTCTCCTTCTGAAAGCCTATTAAGGCAGGGGTCGGGATCTTTTTGAATAGAGAGAGCCATAAACAATTACAATTTTCTAATGTTATTTCTTGAGAGCCATCCTCAGAATTTAAAAGTAAAAATAGATGAAAATGTGTGGGTTTTTTGGTCATTTCAACACTTAAAGTAGAAAAGGTCTCAGAATTCCATAACATTGTTATGCTGTTGCTAATAAATCAGTATCAATGATATTATGCATGCAGAAGAGTAATAAAAAACAGAATTAAGATTAAAGTGCTGGTAGAGGTAGTGTCAAAGCCACAGTGACGTTCTCATTAGTGCATTAGGGACTCAGCTCTCTCACCAGTGATTTCCATAATTTACCTCACAGGTTAGTGCACCCATTGAAAGAGCCACATATGGCTCCAAGCAGTGGTGTGCCGTCAGGGCCTTCTCTGGTTGCCTAAGAAATATCTGAGTCTTATATTATATAGCCTGTTAAAAAAACAAAAAGGGTTTGTCGGCCACTTTCAGTTCGCTAACTACGTGCGTTATCCCTGGCTCACGGGTTCCGAGGAACACTGCAAATTGTATTGCTGAAAGTGCTTGTTATTTGACACCGATCGACATGGTGTTTGTAGCAACACTGGATTTGCAAATTTGACTTGTTTAACTAAAGCAGCGACGAGACACCAAAGCTCTGCCGGACACTTACAAGCAACGTTGCTCTCCAAAACCTTTGGAGAAACCTGAGTGGAGTTACAATTCAAGGAGCAAGTGCGTGTGGAAACGGGGCGCCACAGCGAAAAGGTAAAGAAAAATAGGGAAATCTTAAAAAGTTTTAGATACTGTGTCATTTTGACATTGCAGGTCTCATCATTCAATTTTGGTGGAAAATGAATGTCTGGGTAAGGTTGTGGCACAGTGTTGTGACCGTGCAGCGGTCATGTCTTCTGGATTAAATGGGGTGCAGGCTAAAATAAGGACAGAGCACCGTGAGCTTTATTCATACACTGCTATGCACATTGGCTCAATTTAATACTGACTCAGGGGGCCTCAAAGCTTAAGGAATGCAAGATATTTTTGACTCACCTGAATGGCTTTGCTGCATGTTTTCGAGATCACCTTGGCGCACACAGCTGCTGGACGAAATCTGCCAGCGGCGTCTGCCTCGTGTTGCACCAACACAGTGGCAGTACGCATCCAGAGTGGTCAATACGGTATTTGAGAAGAGAGATGCTCTAAAGGAACTGTGCCATCACATCCTGGAGCATCATGAACAGAACGACGAGGGGTCTGTGCGGTGTGCTGATGGATTTAAAGAACGTCTGGATGATTTTGAATTTTGTTTTTCTCATCACACATTTAATGGCATTTATGAGCATTCAGGCGTGCTGTTTTCAATACTACAGAACAACAAACTGGATGTACAGTTTTTTCTTGCAAGAGTAAAGGAGTTTTGTGACGCGAACGCGAGAGGAGCCGATATGAGGAAATCGACAAAGCCACCGAACGCAGTGTGGGTGTTCCAAGCGCACAAAGAGGTCAAGCGCAAGTTTCTCGTGCGCACTACCAACAACTTCACGACAGGATTCTGGACAATATTATTTGCCAGGCGCGGACCAGATTTCAAGACCACGAAAGACTGATGTTTCTCTCCCTCCTCTACTCGCAGATGTTTCGGGAATACCCGGAAATTTTCCCACATGCAGCCTTCTCCACCTTAACGCAGAACCACGGAACACTTTTCGATCTTCCTCGGCTAAGAACAGAACTGATTGTAATGTATGCCATCGAAGATTTTGCAGGAAAATCTCCCACTGATCTACTTGATTTCCTTCAGCAGAAAAATCTGAGTGAGAGCAGCTGTACACATTAGTGTGTTTGGCAGTGACCATCCCTGTGTGCACTGCTTCTGTCGAATTTGACATTTTCAGCCCTAAATAGAATCAAACCGTATGCCAGACATACAACAAGACAGACTCGACTTTCAGCATTAGCTTTGATGCCGTTAGAAAAGAACTTCTTGATGGACCTGAAACGCATATGTAATCTGTACAACAAAATAATTGAAATCCTCTTGAGGAAAAAAAGGGGGGTTGATTTTGTGTATCAATAAAAATATTTTTTTCTTGAATTAAATGTCTATTTTCTGAAATAATATTAACATTTTTGAGGTTATTATTGATTATTTTTATGTGTCGCAGCAGTAGCTGCAGTAAAAGTTTTAGAGACATAAAATACTTATTGAGGGTTGGAATCATTCACACCATTCATTCATTTAACCCTGTCTTAAGGAGAGTAGCAAAAACATTTAGCCGTAAATGTAGTAATAGCACCTAAAAATAAAATTGTTCAAGTCAGACTAAAAGTAACTACACAATAAATTAACTTAAACAAAAGGTTTAAAAAAGACATGAAAAGATTACAAAAGTAATCAGTAACAGCTTATAACAGGGGTGCTTAACTCTGGTTACAGTCAGTTTTCCATGACTCCCTCCATTAACACACCAGAATCAAATGATCAACTCTGATGATCAGTAAGCTGTCCAGACACTTGATAAAAATCTTGATTATTTTATTCAGGTGTATTTTTGGAGGGAGACATGGAAAACAGACTAGATAGGGGCCTTTGGGGACTGGAGTTAGGAACCCTTGGCTTAGATTCTAAGGTTAATAGAAGGAGAAAAAATAATGTTCTAAGTTAGAACATTTTTTTATTAACCCGATAACCCCACTGCTTTAAGAAATCTGAATGTCTTAGCCTCCTAGGACCTGCCGTCTACGTGTGGACATCACATTTTTGGTTGTCACAAGACTACAATGTAGTTTTTTTTAACTACAAGTGCCTGGCGTCCACTTATGATGTGGACATATTTTTTCTCAAAAACGACATCATGTAAAAAGATAATTCTTTGTTTTACACTCCTCGTGTCCCAATTATCATAAATATCAAAGAGAAAATAAAAATGCATTCAGTGGAAGAGTTTGGGTCATGGGGTGTTAATGCCTTACGAATGCCTCCAAGTTGATGTCTACAAGTGGTTATGTATGGACATCATATAAACAAGGTATAGATGCCCATGGGCGTTGCAAGCCAATAAAGATAAGTGTCATCCCCCAACAGCCATATATATTTGTATATATGTACCATAAGATCCTCGATTAATTGGGATTGGATTTTGAAATTAAAATGAAATTGTATCTAATTTACAGAGATTCGGGAAGTTTATTTCACACTTACTTAACTGTTGCATTTTAAAGGTATCTAGCTTAATATAGGATACACGGTGGCAAACAGTATGTAGACCCCAGGGAGCCTTCATTGTTTCAGGGGATTATAAAAATTGCAATTAAGAATTAAGACACTTGAGATGAATATATGAAATGTCTTCGTGGTCTGAATCTGTAATCATCATAGAACGTGGAATAGAGAATTTGACAAAATGTTGCTTCCGGTTTATTGCGGAAGTCGTAATACATAAGGGCTCAGTCAAGAGTGATTGCCACCGGATAAACCGCTAACACGTGTGGGCATCATGGGCGTTATTGGTGAGTTATTTTTAATCATTCATCTATTATAATTGAATTAAGCATTACATTGTTGTATACTTTTACACATTACTTTTAAATCCGCGTAGAAATGAGGCTGTTGTGACTAGTCAACGAGCTGTTGTTAGATGGTTTACTACGTTTATTAATTCGCAGGTGATGCAGAATCTCCTTTGAGAAACATCAGTGAATTAAATAACTCCGAAGCAAGCGATTATCAAAGGTCACCTTGTGTAGAATCCGACGGAGACGATGCAGAGGATGAAAATAGAGGTCAGGAGGAGGTGGACGTCGAAAAATGCAATAGCAACGCTGGCTGGGCAGAGGCAATGGCAAAAATATTGGGGAAACAAACCTTCAAGAACAAAACCACAATCTTAGTGAAAAACAAGGAATTGGACAAGGTGAAAGCAAAGGAAAAACAGGAGCGGTTGGAGAGGAAGGAAAAGGTAAATATTAAAGAAGCAGTAAAGAAAAAAAAACCTGACCAAGGTACCGCAAGGAGGATATCCCCTTTCAACTTCAGCTCTTGGGTCATTGTCATTATATTTTGCTTTTTCTTGAGCTTATTTGACACCTTTGATAAGGGGTAATGATTACTGTTACACTGCAATATCCCCATTTTTTTGAACATGCATAACTGACAAGTGTAAATTGTTAGGTGCTGACAAACTCGGCTAACATCATTGACCTGCCGCAGCTCCCTATTGAGTCGTTTGTTTGATGTTTAGACGAAAAGACTTTCTGCATATATGCTTCATTTCAACGCCTTATTTAGTTTTTGCAATGGGACAGTTATCAGCTGCCCCCTCCAAAATCAGTGATGAGTTCACTCCATACTCGTGTCATGGGTACTCCCCTTTATTTCATGTGTATATACACATGCACACACACACACGCGAGTGATCTCTCTTTTAGTTACTTCACACGAGGCTTTTACTTGGAGGGTCATGAGAAAGAAATAGTATTAATTAGAAAATTGTCTTTCAGCTGTACAAATAGCACCGGATGATGCAAAGTATTTTTCTAATAGTTGTCTTGACTCAAACTGTTCAGCCTGCTGCCTATGCTGACTTTGGAACGACTCATTACTAAAGCTAGCTATAGAACTTCGTCTGCTGTTTTTAGACAATTCCTATTTGAACGCAGCACTGACTGGGTTTGGAGGTATTTTTCCTTCTTTATTTTAACTGTTTTGTCCATCATCACAGGTCTGATAAATTTGTGAGTTTAAACAAACGCGAAGAGCAGGCATCTCCTTTTTTTCAGAGCTGCCAACCTCAGTCGACCCCATTTCAGGAGTAACCTTGTCCCATTTCCGTAGTAAATCCGGAGTGAAGGCGATTCATGAAAAAATCCATATGCAATGAAGTCACACAAGAAAAATCATTTGTCAGAACTTGTAACTTGGACGATTCACAATGCACTTGTTATCTAATTCTTCCAGTTTACAGTGTTGATCGTTGAATAAGAAAAAAATTAAAAAAGTCCTAGTAAGGCCAGCAGAGCACAGCAAGCTTGTTACGTCTGAAGTCCAGAATGAGTTTCATGGTTTTGGGGAAGTTTAGCATCAAGTTGTTGATGAGCGCAACACTCGCCGAGTCTATAGATGCAACAACAAACAACCGTAGATAATCAAAATAATGTAATGATAAAAAATCACTAAATAGCAATAGATAAATAAGTAATCAACATAATGCATAATTCCTCTATATCAGACATAGGCATTGTCGTCATCATTGACTTGACAAAAAGCCTTGTAGTCATACCCTCAGCTGCGAATGACGAAATTGTATAGTGCTTCTCCACAGGTCCGCCATCCAAGGCAAGACCCCTTAACTGACATATTCAGACTTGTTAGCACTCCGCCACGATGGAAACATCGCATCACCTCTTGAGCGCCATCAATCCGGCGACTGCAAGTTGCCTCACCGATGCTAACAAGATTAAAATGTATCACTTACCTCTCACTGTCTTCTTACTTACCCTCCCTCAATTCGCCTGTAGAAGGCAGATCCACGCCAAAAATTGTGGGTAATGGATCGGGCGTTTGTCAAAAAGATACTAGGAAGCGGGGCTCGGAGTGGTTGTTGTCGTAGCTTAGCCGCAATGGCCGCCCGGCATCCGCTCTTTTGCTACCTTTCTCTTCGCCGTCTACGGCGTACTTTGGGTGGGTTGGATATCCTCGGAGATCCCGGAGGTCTCCGGATGTTTTTGGGATATCGAAGGTCAGTTTGTAGTAAGTTGTGAAATTGGGTGTCTTGCCTTTCAACGAACGAACTGGAGAGCAATGAGCCGCTGCGCCCGAGCGCGCCTATATCTTGAACTTTCTAATTGGTAGTAATAAGTCTTGATTAGGTACTAGGTGTCCAATGAGTTGAAAATTGTGACAGCTATTGGGAAGAAACTGTCCTTGAGTCTGTTTGTCTTGGCTGTTATGACTCTGTAGCAGCTCCCAAAGGGCAGCAGGTTGAAGTGGTGGGAGCTGGGATGTATATTGTATTTTTTAATGCTTTGTGCCCTTCTGAGGCATCAGGATTTGTAGATGCTTGACAGCGTAGGTAGGGGGCAGTTGAACATCTGGGCTATGTTGAAAACCCTCTGGTCATTGGTGGACAGATGCTCCTTCCTGAGTACTCTCAGGAAATGTAGGCTCTGGTACGCCTTCTTGACAAGTGCTGAGGTGTTTGCCGCCCAAGTGAGATCAATATCAATAAAATGAGAAACGGTTTGGACGATGCAATGTTTTAAGATCTGAACGTAAAATCTGTAGAAATCATAAGTGTCATTTTAATCAAAACCAATGACATGCTCAATGTGCAACTGCATATAGTTCAAAGTTTTCTGCAACAGAGTTCATAATTTTCCATTAGAAACATTATCAGTAAGCTTCTTGCCAAAAATATTACCGTATTTTCACGACTATAAGGCACACTTAAGTCTTGAATCGTCTCTAAAATAGATAGGGTGCCTTATAATCCAGTGTGCTTTATATTTGGAAAGATTTCAACTGTAATTCATTGAGGGTGTACCTTGCAATGCGATGCATCATATAGTAGTGAAAACACGGTAATTAAAAGTCAAAATTTGTGAAATATCACATCGATGCCATGAATTTGGTCAGTGAGATGCCTGTCACTGCATGGATGAGATGAGAAGTGCATTGTAGTGTGTAGCCACTTAAGTTAACCCTGATAGTCAGAAGCGCTCCTCAATAAGTCTTGTATGAAACACTGACCTAATAATTGATGTCAGAAAAAAAACTGACCTCAATACTGGCTCCGGTAACTAAACACAAGCAAAAAAGACATTTAGGCAGTCATGTTGGTCAGAAAAGCAAGATCAAGAAGTCATTGTGAATTAGGCAAGATATACCATATTTAAGATGCCCGTGTGTACAACAGGGTGTCTGCGAAGTCTAAAAATATACATATTCAATTTTAGGCTTAAAAAAAAGTCTAAAATACTGAGGTTTCCACTAAGTCTAAAATCCCATTTGGGTCATTTAAGACCTAATGTAAAAGTGCAAAATATCGATGTAAAATACATTATAAAAATATTTCACTTGCGTCTATTCATCACGCTGTCCCGATTTTTGGTGGCTTATTATCACTGTTAGGTCTGTAAAACCGCTTCATGAGCACGTTAAGAAAGAGTGAGATCAATTTAAAGGGAATGTGTTTATTACCAGACTGCGGGATGGGGAGAGAGCTCTAAGAGTTGTCAACAGCTCACGGTTTGTTGTCCTTGCAACTCTCTCCGAATGAACAGCTGGTGAGTCTTTATATAGGAAAACAGTGTCTGGTATAGTTTCTATGACAGTGACCAAACCTTGGGCAACGTTTGATTGATCAGTGTCAAGTTTCTATTACAATGATGTTGCAATACCCACAAAAACTGATACAAAATGAACAAGCAATTGCAAAGCGACTTTGTCAAATCTTACAATCATTATTGGAAAGTGCAATAAAACTAGACGAGAAGCGGAAGACTGTAGGTCGTCATTTGATATTGGCGCGAGGTGTAAATAGTTGTCGAATAATGCAAGACGAATGGTAGTTGGACAAAACAAGCAATGGATAAATGCAGATAAAATGATTGCTGGCTAGAATGACAGGATTTTGCTAGGATTTTGCAGGATTTCTCTATCTCTCTATCTCTCTCTATCTCTCTGAAAATGTTGCGTGTTGTAGTCTTTGTTTCAATGGAAAAAAAATGTAAGTTGAATGCAATTTGGGTGTTTTTTCTTATTTTCAATACTGTGTGAAGGTCTTATATTTAACTCACAATGGTCTAAAATAATTTAGAATTGCACTTGTTCCAACCTGCAGACACCCCAGTCAGTAAAAGTCGTACCCTGAAAATGTCCTTGAAATGTTTGAAATTAACAATTTGTCGCTTATAAGCCGCCGCCCTGATTCCCAATTTTCACCTCCATATTCAAGGATTTAATGGGGAGTACACGTGTGTTGCTTTAAAAGGAAGATCTTAAGGAAAATCATCAATTGTTTAACTTCAACCTACATAAGGGACTAAAGCTGAAGTTTAGCCTTTGGCTACAATCTCACATTTATATATATTTACATATGTTCATTATCATGATTTAAAAAAATTCATTAATAATTTGTCTCATATTTATTGAATCATACTCCAAAGGACCAATAAAATGTCAGCAGAGGCATCCAGGCTGTCAAAGTAGACGACAGAGGGATGATAGAAAGGCAAATCAAAAATCTCTTAACAATCTGGCAGAGCACACAGTCCCTCACCAACTACAAAGGCTGTGCTACGATCCCTGTGGGCTTAGCTGGGGCACTGGCAGAAAAGCGAAATCGCTTTTTTGCCTGCTTTAAGTCCCAAGCTAAGCACTCGGCCACCCCACCTCCAATACATTCCAAACCAAGCTCTGAAATCACAAACACTCACCATGTAGGTAGTGGATGTGGGCTGTTAGCTCCATGCCGTCAACCCCAGGAAAGTCGACGGGACCAGATGGAATACCAGGGAAAGTACTCAAAGCATGTACTGACCAACTAGCATCAGTCCCACTGACATTTTCAAAATGTTACTAGAACAAGCATCACCCTAGTGCCCAGAAGTCACACACAAACAATCTGGATGACTTTCGCCCTGTAGCACTCACACCAATCATCACAGTGCTTTAAAAAAAACGCTACTCGAATGCATCAAAGCCTGTCTTCCCCTCATCCACGACCCACATCAGTTTTCATCCCGACCGAACAGGTCCACTGAAGATGGAATAACATCCCCACTCCACTCTGCACTGAGCCACCTTGAGAAAAGAGGGAGCTTGAACGTTTCCTGACTGGCCACTCGTGAGTAGCCGTGATGTTTGTAGTGTTTACAATGTCATCACATCCTAATAGTTGTTAAGGCTGATCGAAGGTCTTCTGGTCGATCGTTTAAAATATCAGTCTTGGTACCTGCGTAAGGTGTATCTCATGCTATTATTGCACCCAAGACTTGGTGAATAGTAGATCGCTATGGACACACTTCCTGGTTTTACTGCTCACGTGACTTCCCTTTTTGAATTTGCCTGCCTTCAGACAACACCCCTGATGCATGTGCAATCCGGCAAACAATCCTTTTCGATTCAAGCAGTGTCTCAGAAATCACGTGCGGTGACTAAGATTTTCCTTTCAAAGTAACACGTTTGCTCTCTTTTAAATCCATAAATATGGAGGTAAAAATTGTGTATCAGGGGGTGATATATACGGCAGAAATTGTAAAATTCAACCATTTTTAAGGCAATTTTAAGGGTATTGCTTACACGTGGAAGCGACTAATATGAAAGAAAATATGGTAGTTCTTTGTGCACTTCCTGATGAAGCTTTAAATCTTATTGTATTGGCAATAATGGGATTTGATTTACATCAAAGTATCATTTGTTTTTGCTTTTCCTTTTCCCCAGGATGACAAAAAACGAACATTGGAGATGATGTGCAGAGAGAAACCTGATTATATGAAAGACCGTGAAACAGAAAAAGCCCTACAGAGAATTGCAACGAGGTGTGTTCTTGCATATTTCATGTGAATGCAATTTATCATTTTGTCTATTTTCCACAGAGGAGTTGTGCAGCTATTCAATGCAGTCAGAAATCACCAGAAGAAACTAGATACGAAGGCGAAGGAGGCTGGTGGCTCTGAGAGGAAGAAGGCAAAAATACTTTCCTCAGTTTCCAAAAAAGACTTCATTGATGTATTAAGGAAAACGGAAGGTGACAGCAAAGTCACGATCAAGAAAGAAAACAACGTAAGTGTCCTTTTTAAAAATGTTGTTTAATTTTTATTTTTTTATTTTTTACATTAACTCACCACTCCACAACCACGTCCTACTTCGATCTTTTCCACTGTTGTGGAAGTCTCCTTTCTCAGCCGCTAGCATTACTGCGATCTTTTTTTTTTTTTACTTTGCGCCTTCTACTTTCGTGGCATCACTATCGTGGATTTCGTATGGAAAATATTAGCTCATATAAATTAAAATCCACGCTAAAACTCGTAAGCCACTCCCCAGTGTCTTCTGCTTGACACTAGGAATATGGTGGTAGACAGAGGACTTGGCACTGAAGAAAAAAAGGCCGGCGGAGGTAATCATTTTTATCTGCAAATAGAGCTTCCTTGGGGGCTGCGAGTGGCTGTGAGTTGTCAGCGATGCGAGCCCTGACCTTTTGGCTGCGGTGCTTATTTGAAAATAAAACTTGCTCGCGAATTGGATGACTGAAAGCATTAGCGAAGGGGATTTTTTTTTTTAAGAGAAATATGAGCCCCAGGCGATCTTATGGCGTAAGCTATCAGCCTTTTTCTAAATTAGAGCATTTTGGCCGGCTAGGTTAGCTGGACGACAAAGGGGAGTAATGTGGAAGTTGAGATCCAATCTAATTCCGGACAGTAGGCTGACCTCGTTGCATTTATCCAAAAATAAAGCTATTTGTCCGTACTTTGTGAGTCCTGTAGCGTCTGCCACAGGGCAGCAACTGGAAAAGGTTGTGACCAGGGTGGTATGGTTCTCTGACATTGTTCCTGGCTCTGCTGAGGTATCAATGTCTTCGAGTGAGGGAAGAGATGAGCCGACGATCTTCGAGGCAGTGCATGGCCTTTTTGTCTGCTGCCGTGCTTCCAGTGTACCACACTGTGATGCAGGATGCTCTCCACAGTGGCGCTATAGAAGGTTACCAGGAGCTTAGTGTCCAAGTTGTTCCTCCTGAGTACCCTGGGCCTTCTTCACTACTGTCGTGGTGTTTGTAGACCAGGAGAACTTGTCCGTGACTTGGACCCACAGGAATTTGAAGGACTGGACCCTGTCTACGCAAACACATTTGATGAGTGGGGCCAGATCCATGTTGCGTTTGTGAAAGTCCAGGGTTATTTATTTATTTTTGTGGTGTTGAATGTACGATTGTTCACCAAACGCTATGAATACAGTTTGTTGACCTCATCTCTCAGAACCAGCAGCCTTCCTGGTGTTCACAGTCCGCAGTACCTGTCTCACTTCATGTGCCTGAAGCTCCAGTGTACTGCTGCAGGGTGGTGATGGAATTGTTGAGACTGAGAATTTGTCAGTCTCAAATTGGGCAAAGAATCACTTCATTTCCTTTGCTAGTGAGGCATCTGCGTTAACAGACATTATTGTCATCGTAATTGGTAATATGTCGTATTTCCTGCCACACCTTCTTTGGGTTATTTGAAACCAAGTTGATTCGTAACAGTTGGCGCCAGCTGTCCCAGATTCAATTTCACAAAGTCTGTTGAGATTAAATCAAGCACGTAGACCAATGATCTAGTCCTCATATCGCCCTATTGTTGTTGAAATTTTAAAATGTTTGTCGATGTTTTGTCCAAAATATACTCGCACCAAACGCCTAATTTCTCTCAAAGAAAGTAAAATCAAACGGACAAATAATACATAAAATACTGTGGTTTCACGACTATAAGGCGCACTTGAAAGTCTTAAATTTTCTCCAAAATAGACAGTGCGCCTTATAATCCAGTGCGCCTTATATATGGGAAAAAACAAACAAAAAAACAAAAATGAAAGACCACCACTGTCGGATATTAAAAAAACAAACGCCTGAAGTGACAATACTGTTAAATATGCAGATGCCATCTCAGTTTACAAAATCTTCCATCATATAGCTCCTCCCCCACTGCAAGATTTTATACAAAAAAATCCAAAACATCAACAATGGCTGGCTCTAGAGGTGACTGTGTAGTGAGTGCTTCATACCTGGAAGTCAATAGCAACTACCGTATTTTAACTACTATAAGGTGCAATTAATAGTCTTACATTTTCTCCCAAATAGACGGTGCGCCTTATAATACAGTGCGCCTTATAATACAGTGCGCCTTATAATACAGTGCGCCTTATTATACAGTGCCTTATAATACAGTGCGCCTTATATATGAAAAATGTCATTCATTGAGGGTGTGCCTTATAATGCGGTGCGCCTTATAGTCGTGAAAATATGGTATCATGAAATCAAGTACTACCAGTAGAACTAGTAGTACACTACGAGACAATTGTAACCCTTTTTATCGAAAAATATTGACACCACAAACTTAATCAAATGCTGTTCAATGGATCGTAGATTGGACTTGCTTCTCCCATGGATTGGTTGTTATATTTGGTATAACGAGACTGCCTTCCGCCTGACTATGGTGCGGGCGGCCTGGGTTCAATTTCCACACTGAAAAAATACATCGCTCAGCCTAGTGCTCGCAGAGACATTACAAAGAGGGAGATGTGACCAGAGACATTACATGAGGGCGTTGCGGGGAGAGAGAGAGACAGTGCTCATGATGTGCTAATGAGCAGCATCTCACATCCGCTGTCTGCTCCGTGACCGGACATTTGGTTGCTGGTCTTTTGGCAGCTGGTCTTTTGGTCGCCGGTCTTTTGGTAGCCGTTAGGGTTATGGTTTAATATCTAAGTACATTTGACAACCCTAACCCTAACGGCGACCAAAAGACCAGCGACCAACGGGGACCAAAAGACCAGTGACCAAACATCCGACCACCTGTCTGCTCGTATATCAACACATTTCTCGTATCTCAAGATAAATATTTGCCCTCGTATCTCGAATTGCTCGCATGTCGAGGAACCATTGTACATCGTAGCTCTTGGGACGTGGAAAGTGATATCTCTCGTTGGGAAAGAGGTACTGTTCTCCCAAATTGCTCCTATGTTGCGGTATAGCTATCTTAGCGCACCTTAGGCGTTGAGCGTATTTGGTTTGGTGGGCTCAGTATTGCATCTCTTATTTTTGAAGAGAATGTGGTTGTTTTTCAGTCCCCTCTGTGACCTGTCCCTGTGTTTAGCCATTGAGTTTACCTGTCGTTTCCCAGGAATTGGTGTATTTCCTGCTTGCTGCCTCGTGTGACCCAGGTGTTACATATTGTCTGGTCAATCCATGTCTTTCTATTTAAACCTTGTGTTTGTCAGTCCTTGTGGGATCATCTGCATATGTCACGTCACACACATGCTCATGTCCTGTGATCTTTGTTTTCCCACGCCCTCCCCGTCCAGTCAGATTTTGTTATTTTATTTTGAAGTCTTTGTTATTCTTTGAGATCCTTGCCTCATTTTATTAAATTTTTGTTAGTGCACCCAACTCGCCATCCATGAAAATTTGACAATGGTCCGACCAAGATATGGACTGGGAATATGCTCACGCCGTTAACAGCCTGTTAACCCACCTGCTAACTAACTGTCATCTCCCCCCTCTCAAGCTATCCCACCTGTGCTCTCTACCAGAACATCAGGTTCATATAATAGCCCTCCGTCAACCATGCTTTTACTTTGCAATCAGACAATTCAGATTTTGGGGAAGGTCCATGGCTGGTTAATCTGTTGGCGTCCTGCTCAGCGAGCGCCTGTTCCACTAGACGGCGGCAATGTGGACCTTGAACCCCATCCTGCTTCCAGAGCAAGGCTGCCTGCAATCCATTTTGCTCCCAGGGTGGGGCTGCTTGCCACCAATCTTCAATCTTCCTTTGAGGAGGGGACTGCCTGCGACCGTTCACGGCGGCCTGCGGTGTTGCCCTTCCAGTTACAATTTGGGGTGGCCCGTGGCGTAGCCCCACCAGATACCATGCGGGGTGGGGTGGTCCGCGGCATTGGCCCTGCAGGTACCATGCGGGGTGGGGTGGCCAGCGGCATTGGCCCTGCAGGTACCATTCCGAGTGGGGTGGCCCGCGGCGTCGCCTTTCCAGGTACCATTCGGATGGGGTGGTCTGCGGCGTTTCCCCTCCAGGCATTATTCGGGCGGGGCAGCTATCTCTATCTCTCTCTTCATCTCTATCTCTCTATCTAACTCTCTATCTCTCTCTATCTCTATATATCTCTCTCTATATCTCTATTTCTCTCTATATATCTCTATTTCTCTCTATCTCTATTTCTCTCTCTATCTCTCTCTCTATATATATATATCTCTATTTCTCTCTCTATCTCTCTCTCTATATATATATATATCTCTATTTCTCTATATCTATATAGATCAGGGGTGGCCAACCCGCGGCTCGCGAGCCGCATGCGGCTCTCTGCCCGGTTTCATGCGGCTCTTACGTCCATATCAAAGTTTGTATTTGTGTTTTATTTTTATTTGCGTGTGCGCTTCGCTTGAGTTCAATACGGTATTTTCGTCCAATGCGCATGTGCTCGGGATGAAAATACCTCAAAGTTTCCCAGTAGGAGCAAGGTCATTTAAGTAAACGTTTTTAACAGAGTGGGAGAGCTCCCGTGAACCAGAAGCGACAATGAACAGCGTCGCGCACACACAAAGTATCCCAAAGATCGAGCGTCGGCTGAAAAAGCCACACCCCCTGCGAGGCAGACCAAGGCGAGAGTGCTCAGCCGGGAGCAGCCAATAGGAGAGTAAGGCGTACACCACGTGGTGGGCGCGCTACTTAAAAGCCATTCATAATAAATGAGAGCTCACAAGGAGCGAAAGGTTGCGCAAAAATAGGCTCTAATTTTATGCCAGAAGTCCCACTAAGTAACATGCATAGCAAAAGAAAAACGCTATTGTAAATTATTATATTTTTGTTTGTGGACTTGGTTGAACTGAGAGTTTGTCTGTGTGAGACAGTGCACACAATGTTCATTGTTGATAATGACTGGCCTGTGCTGTTAGTGCTGTAGCAGTCAATTTATGTCATTACTATGCTGGTGTGTGACATTTACAATAAATCTGGCTGAGCAAAGGTATGTGTATGATGTGGCTCTTTGCGGTAAAACAGTAAAAAATGTGGCTCTTTGCGGTACCACAGTAAAAAATGTGGCTCTTGGTCTCTGACTGGTTGGCCACCCCTGATATAGATGTATATACATATATCAGCAACACAGTTATGTATTTATATATTTACTCATGTATTTATTAACTTATTACCTATCTATTTATGTATAAACTGCATTTCCTAATTCCGCATCCTCACCCTCTTGCTACTGCGACAACGAAATTTCCTGAATATGGGATGAATAAAGTAATCCAATCTCTAATTCCCATCTCGCTCGTCCCTCCTAACTCAATTTGCACTTACACTTGTGAAGGAACTTTTTTTGATGATGATGTGATCAGCTAACTCGGCATGTTTGAGCAACTTGTCCTTCATTGGAAATATTTCTTTTACATATTTCAATGCAGATTTATAAAACTTTCTCTGTTGTGCAGATGGCAGCGGTCACTTTTTTCCAGGCACTTCGTCCTCCGTCATGCACTAATGAATGTTCTCACCAAAGTCCTTTGTTTTGCCAGATATTTTTTTTTTTTTTTTTTTTACAATTTCTTTAGTATTAATAGAAAATGCTGATTTTCTAATTTGCTATAAACATTCGTAGGAAACTACGGAAGATTCTTAACATTTGGTAGCCTTGCATTAATATGACTCATTGTTGAAAGTAATTCTGTTTTGTGCATCACTATAGACTCCTGAGGTGGTGGAAAAACCAGCTTGGACTGTCCTGAGTGATGACTACATGATGGGAACATCTATGAAAGATTGGGATAAAGAGTAGCCAAAGGCACACGGAAATACCGTTGGACTTCATGATTGGTTATTGTGATTGGGCTTTGACTAAAAACACAATGGTAAATTAACATGTGGAAGTGTTTTCTTTGGTGAACTACATTACTTTACTGTACTAAATTCTTTCATAGGAAATTTGATCTATGAGAAGGACCTTCATATGCATTGTTCATATGCGAGATGTTGGGTGAATACAAAATTAACTAATTTTTTATTTTCAGCTTTTATTAAACTACAATAGTTCTTTGTACGAATGCGTCTTCTATATATCTGTAAATATCACCATTTCCTATGGTGCCATTTAAAAGCAGTTTTTTCTATGCACACTGCTGTTTTGTGCTTCTTGTTTATTTATTTATTTCTTGTGTATAATCCTTTTCAAAGTGTGATTTATGGGTGTATGATGGATGGCTTCTCTTTTTGTATGCCAAACCGTGCAATATAGAGTTGAAGCTTTTTATCATGGACAGAAATGGCTGTCGGATCTTAATAGACGAGGGATTGAATTTCTTCACCTTCTATAAATTTATAAAATCAACTTTGATTTGTTATTATGAAAGCAGAGTTGATCTATGAATTATTGTTTTTACATGAATTGTCACTTTCCGCCAACGGTGCTCCCCGGAACACTTTTTTTTTCTGTCGCGGCGGAAGTTATGAAACTTCTCCTAATCCATAAATCACGCTTTAGCTATTCTCTAATCCTTATAAAGCGTGATGTACAGGTTGGTTGGCGTGTATGCGCACCTGCAAACTTGCTGGCGGAAAATCACCCCAGAATGACATTTGAAAATGATGAAAGCCATCTTTGGTCTGCCTGTCCAGCGCCATTATGTCTTTCATCGGCAGGGGGAGAAAAGTATTTTGGAGAACAGGAATAGATGATTTATAGATGGGCGGATGATTTATATTAACATTCTCCCACTACTTTTGTCCAAACCCTGCATCGTAGAGAGTTGACATGGTGGCCAGAAAGAGCTGACAGATCCACACCGTGCACCGTACAGAGTTGACATTTTTTATGATGGCCAGAAACAGCTGCTGAATCCTAACAAAAGAGTGATTGCATTTTTTTAACCTTTAAGTTTGTAAACTCAAGCAAGTTATATTGATTTAAGCCTGACCTGATATATGTTAGCTTGCTGCTCTCCTGAGGTATTGAAGATATTAGTTGCTAATATAGTAAGAAATTATTAATTAATAAATGCAATATGTTATTGAAAAACTTAAAGGTGTTCGTCAAACACAAGGTATTTACCTATCTTATCTGTACCCTTGGTGTAAATACGTCAATCGGCTTGGGAACCATTGAGCAAAATAGGCTGTAATGACAGAAATAAATGAATATTTAATAAATGGAAAGTATTATTGGAAAACTAAAAGGTGTTTCTTAAACAGAAAGTTAATATTGACTTTCTTCATCTTCTTTAAGTGTGTAAACTAAATCTATTGTTAAACAACCATTTTTCTAAAGACTTTTTTTAATAGCCCAACAATTGTCTTTTGGTTATAAACACGCAGGGGGCCTGGCTTTGCCGGTCCCACTTGCTTGTGAACCAATTATTCAGTACTAGTGACATATATTGTCCCAAGTGTTTGCTTCCCTTTGTTTCATGAGAGCATTGGTTTCTTAGTTTTGCTCAAGAGGGAACTTAATGAACGCAATTAGAACACAAAAAACCCTGGAAAATCGCAATATCCAATTTGGTGGTTTGAATTAAAATGTCATCTTTTTTTTTTACTTTAATGGCGCAGTGGCTTGGCCAAGACATTTAGCCACAAGGCTGAAGAAGAAGCAGTGCCCTGAGTTCCGCTACTTTTCATCTCCTGTTTTCCTCTTGCAAGTTTCACTGTCGGGCGGCACAGTGATGCGAGTGGTTAGCGCGTTGGCCTCACAGCTCCGGGGTTCCGGGTTCAAACCCAGGTCAAATCCACCGGTATGGAGTTTGCATGTTCTCCACGGGTCTGTGTGGGTTTCTTCCCACATTCCAAAAACATGCATGGTAGGCTGATTGACACCTCTAATTGCCCCTAGGTACGGGTGGGAGTGTGCATGGTTATTCGTCTGCTTGTGCCCTGCCTTTGTCTTCCCTCAAATATTCTGAAAATGATGTACACAAATGTCCTCGCAATAGGATAACGCACGGCCACTTGCCAACGTGAAGTACCATAGATACCACATATAATGACTGTCGAGGCTTATATGCGCAGAAAAGCATGACATGCATTAAACTGCAAGTTGACGATGCCATGACACGATAACGTCTTGACTCAAGACAATGCAGCCAATACGGTCATTTATTTCAAAATTGAGAAATAATAAACATAAAACACTAAATCTTTATTTGTAATCTATGAATAATATTCAAGAGAAATAACATGCGTGACTGGCTTAAAACGTGAGAAAAGCTCACGTGCCTGTCACTGCTCGCTCGGGGCGTGGCCATCTTACCTATGCCACTGCTGTTTAAACCAAGTTAAACTTGCAATCACTGGCCAGACGCGAGTAGCCATGATGTTGAGATACAACAAAATTCCACTTTGGATCTTTTTTTGTTTTACTTCTTGTTCGAAAGTGACAACTATTGGAGTAAGATGGACCATCGAGAGAATTGAAGATGTTTTGACCTTAGAAGCAATATGGTTGCCACAACATCTTAAACTTCTGGTAAGACTAAAATAATGTAATTTCTGTCATTAGAAAGCATCAAGATAGACTTGTTTATTTGAAAATTGCATAATTTGATATTTTGCATTTCATGGGTCATCAGCCAGGAACCACCCTTCATTGATGTTCCGCTCCTTTAATCGTGGAACATTTCCTGGTGGCGGAGCAGTGACCGAGACGTCTCCCTGTTGTCCTCTGCAGCCATTGTTGAGGTTAGGTGTTGTTTCCCCAGCTCCTGCCTACCCTCCCCTACCTCCTAATCCAGAGCCAAACGCTTCCTTTCTCTGTCTCCGCTGCCAGCTCTTTAATGGCCTTCCTTGGGTTCACTGCAATCACCCCTGTGTCCCTCAGGAGGTGTGTTGTTGACTTATTCATACTCCCTGTTAAAACCATGAATATGGAGATGAAACTTTGGAATTGGGGCGGCTTATACACGAGAAATTGTAAGATTCAGCAATTTTAAGGGTGTGGTTTAACCTCGGGCAGCTTATATGCGAGTAAATATAATAGTATACACCTCTTGTATCAGCGAGCAAGCTTCGCCACACGTATACCATTCTGCACTGACTAACGGAGGGGTGGGGACACTGGAAAAAATGCAATTCTCCGCCCCGTGCTATTAGAGACATTTACATGAGGTTGGTTGTGGGGAAATAATGGTCTCATAAGTATGCCCGTAAATCAAAATTTGTGCTGTATCTCAAGGTTAATATTTGCTCAATTTTAGTCTTATCTCAAATTGCTTGTATGTTGGGGCACGAGTATGTCAATCTATTTCTGTACAGTAATATCTTAAGATACGTGCTTAATGTGTTCCGGGACTGCGCTCATATGTCGAGAGAGACCATATTTGTTAGGTTTAACAGACTGAAGCGTGATGGAACCCAATTGCAGGAGTCAGGCAAAGACCGCGAGTAGAGTGCACTAATTAAAACTTTAAACGTGGCGAGGGTCGTGAAAAATAACAAAGTTGCAGATGATCCGACAAGGACTTACAAATACACGGGTTAAATTTACAGACATGGCTTGACGAGAAAATCAGAAACCTGTGAAACAAAAGAGGCAGCACGCAGGAGATATACCAGGAGAGACGAATCAGGTTTACACCATAGGATAGGTTCCACAGGGGAAGAAAAACGCAACAAATCCAAATCCTAACGATATTACCCACACTTTTTTTAGCTTTTCTCCATTCACTGCCTGTGCATTTTAAAATCCATTTTAATATTGTTTGTTTTTAATCTTTTAATGTTCAAGCAAAGACATACTTCTCTAAGCTAATCCATGCTTATGCTGATTGGCGCCTAGGTCGGCTGACCAGCAGTTCTTTGAGTTTTGAGCCCAAAACTTTGGAGTAGTCTGCCTTTTAAAAAACAGCATTCTGCTGTCATGGATAACTCACATTTAATCCCCCCGCTAGCCAATTCGAATTCGATTTGGTGACACCCAGGCCTTCTCGCAGTCATGGGGTAATGTCAACGTTTTCCCCATTGATTGGCTATTAGGTGGACCAAAGCCAAAGTGAGCCAGCCAGAGATTACAAACTCCACCCACAATGGCCAACGGTGGAAACAAATGGATTTAGTGGCATATTTGCTCACAAAACCATTTTCCAGATGGACTTTTCCAGAAAAAAAAATGGACATCATTAAGGAAGGAGCGATCAACTCCGAAGCTAGCAAGCCTTTTACAGCGGGAAAAAGTGTGTGTCCGCCACTTTCAGTTCGCTAACTACGAGAGTACAAGCAAATATATTGTTGTATTGATTTAAAGCCATTTTCAAGACGGACTATGCCAGAAATACGACAGGACAGGAACGACTTTTATCATTAGCTTCGAAAGCGATAGAAAAGAAAGAGGAAAGGAGGATGGATATTGTGTTCAGTTAAAAAGGATTTTTGGTGAGTAAAATATGGCTATATTCTTAAATAATAATTCAATTGTGAGCCCGGTTCTGATATCTGAAAAACCAGTGTTTGTATTTAAGCTCCAGTGTTTGTATTTAATCACTAAATGCTGCTAGAAAGTGGATTTTACACCCTTTTAGTGCATTTTTTGCCATTTTGCTAATGACGTCCATCACTGTCTTTTCCTGGTGAAATCATCCCGCTGGCCTGGTTGTAATGTCTCAAAAGCTCTAGTATTTGTATTTAATCAATAAATGCTGTTTTCGGCTGGATGTTACACCATTTTCGTGCAATACACACCAACACGCACACCAACACGCAATCCAAGACGCACACCAACATGCACATCAACACACCAACACACACTAACACACCGACACACACGCCAACATGCACATCAACACACCAACACACACTAACACACCGACACACACGCCAACACACACGCCAACACACACGCCAACACACACACCAACACACACACCAACACACACACCAACACACACACCAACACACACACCAACACACACACCAACACACACTAACACACCAACACACACACACCAACACACACACACCAACACACACACACCAACACACACACCACCACACACACACACACACACACACACACACCCACACACACACAACAACACACACCAACAAAAACACCAACACACACACACCAACACACATACACCAACACACACACCAACACACACCAACACACCAAAACAAACACCAACACACACACACACCAACACACACACCAACACAGACACCAACACACACACCAACACACACACCAACACACACACCAACACACACGACAACACACACACGCCAACACACACAACAACACACACGCCAACACACACGCCAACACACACGCCAACACACACGCCAACACACACGCCAACACACACGCCAACACACACGCCAACACACACGCCAACACACACGCCAACACACACGCCAACACACACGCCAACACACACGCCAACACACACGCCAACACACACGCCAACACACACGCCAACACACACGCCAACACACACGCCAACACACACGCCAACACACACGCCAACACACATGCCAACATACACCCACACACACACCAACAAATCAACACACCAACACACACACCAACACACACCAACACACACACCAACACACACACCGACACACACCAACATACACACCAACACCAACATACACCAACAAATCAACACACCAACACACACCAACACACACACCAACACACACACCAACACACACACCAACACACACACCAACACACACACCAACACACACACCAACACACACACCAACACACACACCAACACACACACCAACACACACACCAACACGCACACCAAAACGCACAACAAAACGCACAACAAAACGCACAACAAAACGCACAACAAAACGCACAACAAAACGCACAACAACACACGAAAATGCAGACCAACACACACCAACACCCAGACCAACTTACACACACACCAACACACCAATACACACACCAATTCACGAACACACCAATACACACACCAATACACCAACACACCAATTCACGAAGACACCAGTACAAACACCAACACACCAATTCACCAACACACCAATACACACACCAATTCACGAACACACCAATACCCACACCAACACACCAATACACCAACACACCAATACACCAACACACCAATACACCAACACACCAATACACCAACACACCAATACACCAACACACCAACACACCAATACACCAACACACCAATACACCAACACACCAATACACCAACACACCAATACACCAACACACCAATACACCAACACACCAATACACCAACACGCCAATACACCAACACGCCAATACACCAACACGCCAATACACCAACACGCCAATACACCAACACGCCAATACACCAACACGCCAATACACCAACACGCCAATACACTAACACGCCAATACACCAACACGCCAATACACCAACACGCCAATACACCAACACGCCAACACACCAACACGCCAACACACCAATACACCAATACACCAACACACCAACACACCAATACACCAACACACCAATACACCAACACACTAATACACCAACACACTAATACACCAACACACCAATACACACACCAATACACACACCAATACACACACCAATACACACACCAATACACACACCAATACACACACCAATACACACACCAATACACACACCAATACACACACCAATACACACACCAATACACACACCAATGCACACACCAATGCACACACCAATGCACACACTAATACACCAACACATCAATACACACACCAATACACCAACACACCAATACACCTACACACCAATACACCTACACACCAATACACCTACACAACAATACACACACCAATACACCAATACAGCAACACACCAACACAACAATACACACACCAATACACAAATACACCAACACACCCACACAACAATACACCAACGCACCAACACACCAACACACCAACACACCAATACACCAACACACTAATACACACACCAATACACACACCAATACACACACCAATACACACACCAATACACCAATAGACACACCAACACACCAATACACACAACAACACACCAATACACACACCAACACACCAATACACACCAACACACCAACACACCAATACACACAACAACACACCAATACACACACCAATACACCAATACACACCAATACACCAATACACACACCAACACACCAATACACACCAACACACCAATACACCAATACACACCAACACACCAATACACACACCAACACACCAATACAAATACGCGTACACGCGCAAGCGCATGCGCGCGCACGCGTACATGCGCCAGCGCATGCGCGTGCACGCGTACATGCGCAAGCGCATGCGCGCGCACGCGTACACACACCAATTCACGCACGCACGCGTACACGCGCACACGTACACGCGCAGACACGTACACACGCAGACACGTACACGCGCAGACACGTACACGCACACACGTACACGCACACACGTACACGCACACACGTACACGTACACGCGCACACGTACACGCACACGCACACACGTACACGCACACACGTACACACACACACGTACACGCACACACGTACACGCACACATGTACACGCACATGTACACGCACACATGTACACGCACATGTACACGCACATGTACACGCACATGTACACGCACATGTACACGCACACATTTACACGCACACATGTACACGCACACATGTACACGAACACACGTACACGCACATGTACACAAATACAAATATACTAATTCACCAATATACAAATACACCAATATACAAATACACCAATATACAAATACACCAATATACAAATACTCCAATATACAAATACTCCAATATACAAATACTCCAATATACAAATACTCCAATATACAAATACTCCAATATACAAATACTCCAATATACAAATACTCCAATATACAAATACTCCAATATACAAATACTCCAATATACAAATACACCAATATACAAATACACCAATAAACAAATACACCAATATACAAATACACCAATATACAAATACACCAATACACAATTACACCAATACACCAATACACCAATACACCAATACACCAATACACCAATACACCAATACACCAATACACCAATACACCAATACACCAATACACCAATACACCAATACACCAATACACCAATACATTAATACACCAATTTCCTCAATACACCAATACACCAATTTCCTCAATACACCAATACACCAATACACCGATACACCGATACACCGATACACCGATACACCGAGACACCAATACACCGAGACACCGATACACCGAGACACCGATACACGAAGACACCGATACACGGATACACCGATACACGAAGACACCGATACACGAAGACACCGATACACGAAGACACCGATACACGAAGACACCGATACACGAAGACACTGATACACGAATACATCGATACACGAATACACCAATACACGAATACACCAATACACGAATACACAAATATACAAATATACTGTTGGGTCTGAAGTAACAGATCAACGTAAGTACCAACCGTGCACAAAGGAAAAACGAGGCAGAGAACATCCGCAGAACTGCTGCAACATCTTTCACGAAAGATGCCAAAAGGGGTGTGAACACCCAGAACAAGATCATGGTGCAAATGGAAAATGCACTAGTTATTTGGATCACGCCTACCGAGATCCATCAGTCTGCCGTTGATAAGGCTGTCAGGCTGGCTCGGTTGGTGCAGACTGAAGGCTTCTCGGACATGACGGCTGATGAGATTACAAATCTCATCGACTGTCACCCAGCCCCACTGACGGAGGAGGACCTGCAGGAGATGACCAAGTCGGCGAGTGAGGAGGAAGAGGAGCCTGCTGCCGACGACGAGGGTGACGAAGCTGACAAAGGTGGCCTTACTTTACATAATTTGCAGGACCTCTTTAATACAGCCAAAGACCTCCAAAGAAAGGCCAAAGACATGGACGATAATATGGTGAGGGCAGTCGAGTTCAGCAATCGCATCGATGAGGTCATGGCTGTTTACAAGCGCATCCTCACCGACCAAAAAAAACAACGTTCCCAACTCCCCATAACAATGTTTTTTACGGGCCGCCAAAGAACTGGGGAAGATCCATCCTGACTGTATGATGTTTTTGAATTGTTGCTATGATGTTTTTGAATTTTTGAGTTTTCTGAATAAAAGTTTACATTTATTACATTTGCAGTGATTTCTTTGTATGCACTAACATAACACCTGCATTTTAATGTGGAATAAAACACCTGAATGAACAGCATATTAGCCTGGTGGTGGTTTTGGTCACGTGTTATACGTTTCTATAAGCGTTTTTTTTTTTTTTTTAATGGCGCCCGGCTACTTCGCGGTTTCACCCTTCTGCGGGGGGTGTCCCGGTCCCCATTAACCGCGATAAGCGAGGGAACACTGTATTGAATTTCAGCATGATGTCATGGAAAAGTACAGAAGTTGAGATAATAGGCATCATGGAAAAATACAACAGTTGAACACTGAGGCGAGTTGAGAAGATATAGACATCATGGAAGAGCATAAGATTAAGACAGAGATTATAGACGGGATGTTCTCTAGAAATGCACATTATATTAAGACTCCTGTTTTAAGCAACTTCACATTCCCTCCTGTTGTGGATTTAAAAAGACATCAGTATATACTAAAGCAATTAAGTCTTCTCAGTATTACTTCATAAATCGATTCACAACATTTGAACCACTCTCAGGAAATGGCGAGAACCCGTAACTTGGAGCGGTAAAATTCCATAACTCCCCCACCGCGCGGTGGCGAGAACCTCTTGGTCTGAGAATGGCACTGAATTTGAAGTTCTGGAAACACAATAAGATGAGGGTCATACCTGTGTCGTTCTCCACAGTGTCAACATAATCTTCTACGCGTAGTAAGTTATATTGATACATCTGAGCTACGAATTTACGGGTGAATAACCTCTTAGACATTGTGTTACGATCCCGTCGTGTAATCCGACGCGATCGGGGGGGGGGGGGGGGGGTGAACCCAGGTGCGGAGTCGCCGAAGCAAATGGAAAAGGGGAGGCAGTTGCGTTGCTTTTGTTGCTTGGTTTAATTAACGGGAAAAGCATAACATAAACAACTTGGCTTGATCACTTACTAAAACAGAAATGAAACATGCAGCGTGGCGTGGCGTCAAGAGAACGGATGACTGTCAGGTTTAGAACCATATACATTCAATAACTTCGGATCAGAGGTAGCACACGCAGAGTCGGCTTGATGAGATTTTCAAAGACATCAGCTGAGGGAGGGGTCGGGAGGAGCCAGCGCTTGGAGATAAGTCCATCTCCTTACCTGACCAGTTCCAATCCCTGCCTCCCTCCAACAGTTGAGCTGGTTTTATTAACAAAGGGTCATGTGACCTAGGTACAAACTTAAGGCGGGAAGAAGTAGACAAAGAAGTGGGTGTCGTGATAGATGACACCCCCTTAACTAAAAGGTGTCATGATGGAAGTTTCCACTGGGCCATGCAAAATTCTATTCTAGTGACTACACTCTATAAACCAAAAGACATAACAATAAGCATAAAATACATTCATACTTCACAATGACAAACATGGAAACTCAGGGGAACAAACCAGACGATCCGACAAACATTCAACAAACTCAAAATGCCTAAATAGCCAGGAAAACATAATCACCTAATTGCCACGGCTGATAACAATCATGACATCATGCCAGGAGGGGCAACCAAGCCACTCCTGACACATTGGGACAATACAGCAGGAACAAGTAACACATAGTGAGATGAACAATATGATGATCACAAAGAAGGGGCCCAAAAAAGGAGAACCTGGGACCAGAGCCACAATTTATGGCCACCAGGCACTGCCCCAGATTGAATCACGTGGTTTGAACTGCACCGAATTTGATCTTATATATCTTATCACCATTTACATCACTGCAGATTTAAATGTGATGTCTAGACAGTCAATTCAGGATGTCAGGATACCTGTGGAAATGGGTATTGGCTACACACAACAACTTTCATTCACACCAGTTAGTTTTTTTGTGAAATACCAGGAAATCATACCATATATTTTCTTCGAAATGTTTTTTTGGATTGCTCTTTTCATACCACTTCACTTCCTCTGCGACAGCAGCACGGCCTCGTCTCGTTTTTCGACTCGAATCTCTGGGGGCAGGGCATTCAGCCACACCCAGGCTGCCACTGATAGTACAGTCACAGTGATGAGGGTGGCAGTGGCTTTCATTTTGGCTTCTGTGTGATGGTGTAAAAACTATGAGAGGTCAAGGTGAGCGGTCCTCGTGGCAGGTGAGGAGACGTCAGATGATTTTTTCACGGACAAGGGTTTTGGAACCGTCCGACTTCCAGTCTACTCAGAGTCACCGATGTGTGGAACTACTTTGACTTGGGATTGGTGAATCCACGTTGACCTCTCAGCAATCTTTACTGCGGTGGGGGTGGTGAGTTGAACCACGAAGGGGCCTTCCCAACGTGGCGAGGACCAGGACTTCCTTTTTATGACTCAAATCAGGATCTGGTCACCAGACTTCACGACCTCCTGCAGGGTAGACAAAAAGATCACGGCAGCTTACATGTTCTTTGGACAATTTTATCGGTTTCTTGGTTTTATCGTACCATTTGTTCGTTCTTCAAGTCCCATGCTCTTTTGGACGTTGCACTTGTTGTTGTTATTGTTGTTGTTAGGCCACCCAGGCGTCTAGGGGTTACCCTCAGTCGCTCTAGAGCTGCCACTGGAACGCGGATTAGTTTATCCGGGGGGTAGCCGGAGGTGTGGGGCAATCGAATTCGAAGGCGGCAATGGGCGGCCTCTCAGGAGACACCTCGTGAAGGTTCCAACTTTGTCTCCCTGTTTCACTTGTTTAGGCCTGAGGTTATCTTGCATTGTCTGTAACAAATTAAACTGTTCCTACAAAAAAAATTAAAGTAGGTATTTAGTCCTCTGGGACATGGAACACATGTTGTGCCATGTCCATCCTCCCTCCTGTTGAGACATGGCTCCTTCATGGCTCAATTTTGGAATAAATTCTTTGGTAGGCACGGTAGGCCTTTAGCTGTGAATAGGCCGTCTGCTGACTGTTCTGCTTCTTCATGTATCAATGTATCTTTTATTTCTATGGTGCAATGTTTTCAAATCAATTAATACAGTTTTTGTTGTTGTGTATGCTGTTCGGTAAGTGTTTTCTGCTGCTGCTTTAGCTGCTGTATTCTGTCGTTGTCTTCAGCGTGTCCTTACCATTTGCTTACCGCTATGTGGTTGGGCTTAAAACCCCAATGAACAAAATCTCAACAATCTTTCTTATTTTATAACTATAGTTTGTGAAAATTTAAAATCCTTATCAGTCCAAATTAAATATGCTAACTGGTATTCTATTTTGATCACTGCTTCCTTGTTAAGATCAATAAGTATATTTGCTTTTTCCTTTCCTGCAATTTCAAAAATTAACCAATCATACCAAAAATAGGAAAATACAAAAAGCAAATCAGGCTGCTCTCTCCTCAGGAAAACAGCGTTTCCGTTCTCTGCAACAGTTACAATCACATCAATTAGTAACCAGAAACAAATGCACACATTTATAATTCTGAACAGAATTGAACCCAATAAAATGTGACCACCCCTTGTTTGTCAGGGTTAATAACTTCAGCATAATTTAGTCATCTAGAGCAATTAAAACTCATTACTTATAAAATGCATACTAATCAAGTCCCAATTCATTCAATAATGTGTATCGCGCTACATATTAAACTCAGTTGTTTGAAATTGAAAATACCCAAATTTAGTAGTCTTTTTATCAAATTCCATTGTCTTTGAAGTTTGCCAATCATCTCCTATAAAACTTTCTTAATCAATATTTTTCAATAGTCAGGCATAAAATTGAAATCCAGTTCCATTTCTATCAATTTTCTTTCTAATTGTTCACATTAACCATCAGTAAGAAGGTTTGGTCTCAATTAAAACACTTTCGCTCTTTTTATGGAGACAATACAACCAATATCAAAAGTATGGCCTTATGGCTTACAGCATTGCTCCCGGAGCTATAATCTTTCCAATCCCTATTGGAGTGCTTCCCACTACGTCTGATCACGTCAAAAAGTTTATCTTACTTGTCTCCTCCAACATTTCCACTGTGAGAACCTCCTTACAGTGCAAAGGTGGATCTGCATCCTCCTTTTCAGCTATTTTGATGTCTGCTGGTTGGTTAGCCAAACTTGGTACGGACGTTCTCATCTTGGGTTGCTCATGCGTCTTCTCCATGTTTCCTGTTGAAACTCAAAATTAGTGCGTTTCTTTAAAGTTTTTCTTTTATGCAGATAGCCAGATTAGACTCATCATTCAGCTCCAATCGTGTAGTTGAATGATGGCGTTTTGTCTATAATCTACTAAATAAGATTTCCATATTTTGTTGTCCGGTTGACCTCCTTATGTGGGCGCAATGATTTCATAATGAAATATGGAACCTTTTGTCAATCCCATCACTTAGTCTGTTAACACAATTTGGATGCCATTATCACTATAAATCAATGGTACTTTGGAATTTCATATGATGCACTGTTTTTGTTTTTTCATTTCAGTGCCAAAATTTCGCATTGCAGATTTGTTTCTCCAATTCAATGCATTATCATCAAAACATTTCTTTGGACTAAACAATTTTCCACAATTTTTCATCGCCATCCATAATGGCTTATTGGCGATTTCAGAAATTGATTTCAGATTTGCTAAATCCTTTTCCACCTTGATATATAACCAATTGATTATATCTTGGTGGTTGGTCAATCGAAAACACAAAAAGACAAACAACCATTCACGCTCACAGACATCAGTGGTCTGTAATTTTTTATCACTAATCATTCTCAAAAGAAATAGGTTAATGTCATTTGGTTAGCATGAATTGTTTGATGCTTATGCAATCCGTTATATTCTAATAGTCATTAATATGACTTGCGCTAAAGCATATCTCATCTGTTGATGGGCGAGCGAGACACATCATTTCGTGCACTGAATGATCTATGATGCTTACATAATCCCAGAGAAATCATGCTTATCCTAAATTAATTATTTTATCTAAACTTGCCAGGTACAATTTACCTAATAATTTGGAAAAATGCCATTTATGCATTGTCTTTATGTTTGTTATCATTAATATTGTTGATTTCCTCTGCCTCTAAATCCTTATCTCTCTCTGCTCCTCCTTTCTTCATCGCTTGGTGCGAGGTAATTTGAGATTTCTCTTGCTTGGCATTTCAGGAGCCCCCCCGCACGCACCCTCCCTGTGTCCTTGGAGTTTGTAAAAATTGCCTGGCATGGCCTGTACGGAGAGGGGGCATAGATGGGGGCCACTGTCTCTTAACAGGCCTAGTATCAATCAAAGCTGTAAATACTTTTTTCATGTCATTAGAATAACTTGTATATAATTACATCTTATTTATCCGTCTAAGTAGTCTCTTTCGCTGTTTAAACTCTTATTTTGCGCTGCAATCGTCAAGATTTAGGAACGTGTCATAGCGTTCTTGTATATATGTATATATATATATCTATTCATCTGAAGATTACTTGCATGATTTTCTCACTATCCAAAATGCTTTCTGCCCTTATTTTACATATTTGTTTTATCCACACTTTAACAGTACGTAGTTGTGCTTTCAATTTTTCTACATTTTTTCCTTTCTTAATCTTCTTTGCTCTTTTTTCCACTAAATTTTCTTAACTTCTTCTTTATTTCTTGTGTTTCTCAAAGACGGGTTAAAATCATACTTGGTCACCTAAAAGTCCAGATACTTGCATGCATTAGTTTTAAAACTTGCAATAAACTTAACATCCTGGTGTTCTTTTATCTCTTTTCTCAATGGCTGGCCCATTGTTTCTTTCTACTACTTTTTTTTTCTTCTACTCTCTACTCCGGAGCGGGGGGCGGCTATGCCCTTCCCTTATCACTCACACACACACACACACTACTAACCTTTTTTTCTTTTTCTTTTGGTGCACCGTTTACACACTGTTTTGCGTTTTATCAAATATTAGTTATTTTGAACACAGCTATTTTGATGAACAAAGAGTAGGGAGGTGTAACTTATACCCGTATTTACACTAACGTTAATTTCCACGACCCAGACAACAGATACCGACACTATTGTTCAACAGGTTAAAAACTAGTTAAATAAGTGTAATGGATCTCTTCTAATACCACAGTGATCCCTTTGTAGCCTGGATAATATGTACCATGGGTTTTTTCACGGGCCTCCTACACGGGCCTCCGTTCACGGGCCAACGCCCAAGCGCTTCTCTACTCCCTAATTACTCTTATGTTCCTTCCTATTTTTAGGTTAATTCTGTATTGGTGTTCTTTTTCTCCAAACTTTTGTTTAAATCGTGATAATTAAACAGTAAATACCTGTTAGTCCTTGGTGCCGGTCTGGTTCGTGGGACCTGGTGTCTGGGCAAGCAGCCGGGGCCGTAGGAGGAGACCCATCCCACAAAGGGAGACGCTGTCGACAGATTCTCTGTGTCCTCGGTTCGGCGGCGGTCATCCGCCCAGATCCAGAGAGTTGGGTCTGAAGTAACACATCAACGTAATTACCAACCGTGCACAAAGGAAAAACGAGGCAGAGACGGCGGAAGAGAGGTCGAGGCGCGAGGTGGTATCTCGCGCTCGGCTCGGTGGTTCTCTCTTATCTTTTGAAGGTGAAGGATGCCTTTATTGAATTTCAGCATGATGTCATGGAAAAGTACAGAAGTTGAGATTATAGGCATCATGGAAAAATGCAACAGTTGAACACTGAGGCGAGTTGAGAAGATATTATAGACATCATGGAAGATCATAAGATTAAGACAGAGATTATAGACAGGATGTTCTTTAGAAAGGCCCATTATATTAAGACTCCTGTTTTAAGCAACTTCACATATACAAATATACAAATATACAAATATACAAATATACAAATATAAAAATATACTAATATACAGATATACAGATATACAGATATACAGATATACAAATATACAAATATACAAATATACAAATATACAAATACACAAATATACAAATATACAAATATACAAATATACAAATATACAAATATACAAATACACAAATACACAAATACACAAATACACAAATACACAAATACACAAATACACAAATACACATATACACATATACACATATACACATATACACATACACATATACACATATACACATATACACATATACACATATACACATATACACATATACACATATACACATATACTATTATACACATATACACATATACACATATACACATATACACATATACACATATACACATATACACATATACACATATAGACATACACATTTCACATATACACATACACATTTCACATATACACATACACATTTCACATATACACATACACATTTCACATATACACATACACATTTCACATATACACATACACATTTCACATGTACACATATACACATATACACATATACACATATACACATTTCACATATACACATATACACATATACACATTTCACATATACACATACACACATGCATACACACACACACATATACACACATATACCTGTTAGGTTCATTAATAATTACCTTCGTCCGTAATTATCAATAACTGCAGGCAGACATCTTATTCAATTATTGACATTTAATTAAATAGAATGGATAACAGGTAAAACCTCAGAGGGGAGATTCAGCAAGTTTCTCCTACAACTTCCGAACGTCTCATCGAATAGACATTTTCGTACGACTCTTATTGCCATGAATCAAAACAATTTACAGAGTTGTTGATCATTCCATCACGTATGAGTAAAAACAACATCTGGGACTACAATAACAATCAAAGTATTTTACCAATAACAAAAACAGGAGACTAGACCTAACAACATTTAGATTAGAACAATTATGCAACTTCCTTGACCTAAGAATCATATAATATAATCATAATCATATAATAATTCCATAAAGAAAAACCCGAAGTGCACGGTTAAATAACAGAAACAACATTCTTGTTATTGGCCGAATACTCCTGGCCTCGTCACAAAGGGACTACCAAATCTCAAGGACCCAGATTGGGTGGATTGTTTTTATAACCATCCTGGAACAGGCCGTCCGGGTTAAAGATGACTTGGCGGTTATTCGTGACCTCACAACACTTTGAAAATAGAAAGAGAATGATTTAACAAAAAAATGAATTAATGCAACTATATTTATAATAGTAATACAGAATAAACCCAACATTCCCCGGTTTTTATAATATGTATGTTATTAATCATTTCTTAGTAATCACGAAATGGTAATGTCGGGTGACTGTGATTTTTCCCGCCTACTCCTTACTCCCATGGCTGGTCTGAAAGAGAAAGAACATAATTATATTCGTCCAATTGGTCCTCGGATTTACCGTACTCCTGGACATCACTGCTTTCCCCAAACCGTCCCATAAGATACCACTCATGTACTTTAGAATTTGTAGGGGCAATTGCAGTAGTTATAAGTCGGCTTAGCAAGGAGCGCAAACGGGGGATAATACAGCACCCACACAATGTTAGGATAGCGGTAATTGTGCCTATAGTCACCACGAAGGATGTAGCCAAATCTTTATATTTTCCAAATGTCTTATCCCACCAATCTGACAATGCGGACGTATCTACTCCAGAATGTTCTTGCATATTGCGGTTCAGTGTTTGCAGGCCAGTAATGGCCCTGGTGAGAGATCCACTGGGTGACGTGTTGTTCGGTATGAAGGTGCAACATTGTTTTCCAAACATTGCACACACGCCCCCTGTTTCAAGGATCATATCCACCGCTATGCGATCCTGGAACGCCATCAGACTGGTAGCTGCCAGTTGTTCCTTCATGGCCACAAATCCCTGTTTAACATAATTTCCAAGTTTTGGACATTGTAATGTAAGTAATTTATTCTATCCACATTTTTGTTTGGGGTGATTAGAAGGAAGATAGACTCCCAACCTGCTGCGATCTGATCAGCCAGCTTATACTCATCTGGTACGCCCCGGGGGATCCCAATCGCATCAATGTATGTTGGATCTCCTTCCCTCCATGCCTCTCGACGATGTCGGGAGGGTCGACCCTTCAGCACCTCCTAATTCTGAGCAGCCAATTGTATCTCCTCCACTGTGGATGGAAAAACAGACACCGGTAAGAGCAGTGAGACCAAAGTACCTAGTCCTGCCGCGTTTCGGCTGGAGTCGTATAATTTATCTACCACCCCGCCACCATAAGCCAGAACGTGGTATCAGGGGTGTAGTTTGTTTTAGAACGCCGGTACACCACGTCTCATTTATCGCCCCCAGCTTCAGACCATGCCCTGTAAGGTTTAAGCAGGTAAAATGATTAAACAGTGGAAAAATTGACTTCCTATTTGCTGCGTAACAGGATAAACACTGTTTCAATATTTTTTTTCTGTACAAGTAGGACACGTTTTTTCATTTGTAAAAACACTTTTCCCCAAAAGAATGGTGATTGAGGGAGTTGTTAGATCCCATCGTATTTTCCCTTGTCTGGTAGTTTATTCTAATCCTTTGTAAGATGGTTTAGTCTCAATTGAAACCATATGGAGACGTCAAACCCAATATAAAAGAGTTCCCTATAGTTTTATGGTATTGCTTGCTGAGCAATAATCTTTTCAATTAATATTGGTGTTTCCCGTATAAACCCAACATACCCATACACACATACACATATACACATATACACATATACACATATACACATATACACATATACACATATACACATATACACATATACACATATACACATATACACATATACACATATACACATATACACATATACACATATACACATATACACATATACACATATACACATATACACATATACACATATACACATATACACATATACACATATACACATTTACACATACACGTATACACATACATACACATTAACGTTCACATTCACATACACATTCACATACACATACACACATACACATACACACGCATACAGACACATTCACCTATACATACGCATACACATACACATACATACACATACACATACACATACACATACACATACACACACATACACATACACATACACATACACATACACATACACACACATACACATACACATACACATACACATACATACACATACATACACATACATACACATACATACACATACATACACATACATACACATACATACACATACATACACATACATACACATACATACACATACATACACATACATACACATACATACATACACATACATACACATACATACATACACACACACAAGTACACACACAAGTACATACACACACAAGTACATACACACAAAAGTACACACACACACACACAAGTACATACACACACAAGTACACACACACAAGTACACACACACAAGTACACACACAAGTACACACACACACAAGTACACACACACAAGTACACACACACAAGTACACACACACACACACACAAGTACACACACACACAAGTACACACACACACAAGTACACACACAAAAGTACACACACACAAGTACACACACACAAGTACACACACACAAGTACACACACACAAGTACACACACACAAGTACACACACACAAGTACACACACACAAGTACACACACACAAGTACACACACACAAGTACACACACACAAGTACACACACACAAGTACACACACACAAGTACACACACACACAAGTACACACACAAGTACACACACACAAGTACACACACACAAGTACACACACACAAGTACACACACACAAGTACACACACACAAGTACACACACACAAGTACACACACACAAGTACACACACACGTACATACACACACAAGTACACACACACACAAGTGTACACACACAAATACACACGCACACACAATTACACGTACACAAGTACGCATGTACTCATGTACATAATTGATTTTTTAAATTAATTGTTGTAATACTTGTGTACACATGTACACGTGTACATTTGTACATGTGTACATGTGTACACGTGTACACGTGCACGTGTACACATGTACACATGTACACATGTACACATGTACACATGTACACATGTACATGTGTACACGTGTACACGTGTACACGTGTACACGTGTACACATGTACAAATGTACACATGTACACATACCTGTCAACTGGTACGTTCTCGCCGTAATTGGTACAACTGAAAGCCCATTTTTATATTGGTACGCTGTACACATGAAAATGGTACGCTAAACGGTGATTTTGAGAAAAAAAAAATAAATTAAGGCACTTTCTAGCCATTTTTCACCATCCGCCATTGTTTCTTCCCGGAAACGCATGTCTGCCAAGTGATATATGTACCGGCGCCTCTGATTGGCTAAAAAAAAAAGATCATGATAAACATTTCGTTTTGTAACACTTTCACCATGTGATTTCCGTTTCCTGTTCCCTTGTTTATGTTTACTTTCATTTTCTACTTGTTGTTCGTGATTTTTTACAAAAAAGTAAAGTGGTAAGATTTTCCATGTATTTATACATATATGTAAGGGCGAAAACAAAATTTGGTAAGATCACAAATGGTTCGAGGTTGACAGGTATGTGTACATGTGTACACGTGTACATGTGTACACGTGTACACGTGTACACATGTACACAAGTATTACATCAATTAATTAAAAATATCAATTATAAATTGAAAGGTTAAGGAAAAGGTCCCATTTAAAATGGATTCAATGTATATCCTCCACTGCCAAAGTTTTGCAAGGGTGCGGGTTTGGGTGGTGGCGGAACACGTGGTATGATTGTCCTGTATAAATATCTTTCAAGTGGCCACAGAGATACGCTGCCTGGCACACATTAGAGACGACCAGGAGAACGGGCAAGAAGAACGTCAAGACATCGCACAGGAGTGTGATCATCAGCTGCTTCGCACCGGATTGGAACGTTTGTTTGGATTTTACTGAGGGAATCACCGTACAGCCCGACGGTGTTGTCAGGCAGAAGCAAAAGCCGACTATTACAACAGAAGACATATATTTGTGGAATGGATTGTTTTTTTGTGAATTTGTATTTTGGTAGACATCTGTGATGCCGTTTTGGAAGCCGCGATAGTGAACCGAACACTTCAAGCAGCGAGCGTGTTGTGCTCCTGTCGTAAACGGCACAGTCGACCAATTCTAACTATTCGGGCGTTTTCCAGTCTTTTTTAGTTTGGATCTTTTGACCAGTTTAATGGCGGCCAACACAATCAAAAAAATACCTTGCACGCGCACGAGATTTGTCATCACCGTTAAATGAGCGCTGATCCCGTTCCAATCGATGACAGGCGTCTTTCTTAAAAGGCATCTAGATAAAACAGCTAGCGAGCCGTTTTATATTTATGAAACTCATTTTTTTTCATATCTGAAGGACTACAGGCTTGATATTTTTCTCCCTGAAATGTGTGCCATTGGTGACTGTTTAGACACTTATTGTGAATGGTGATTTTTTTAATGTAATTAATTTTTTTATTTTTTTTAAGTGTTGTTTCATCCCCCGTGGAAAAGATGAACCTGTGCTTTTTCAGCCTTCTCCTCACTTTAGGTTTAATCACTGTTGCGCTCAGTTTGTCAACGTGCAGCATATTGGACATGGAGCAATTAAAAAAGAAGCGAATCGAGGCTGTCCGGGACCAGATCCTTAGCAAACTCAAACTTGGCAATCCCCCAGAAGAATTCCCTGACCCCGAGGACGTGTCCAAGGACATCGTGTCTATTTACAACAGCACCCGGGACCTATTGCAGGAGAAAGCTAATGAACGAGCAGCGGCGTGCGAGCGACAGCGGAGTGAGGAGGAGTATTATGCCAAGGAGGTGCACAAGATCGAAATGCAGCCCATATATCACTCTGAAAGTAAGTGCATGCCTTCTGAGAACTTCCAAAGTATTCAGATAGAAATTCTGACACGCAATGAACAATTAAGTAATCTGTGTAATGTTGGTTGGGTTTGATGTCTAAATCACCCCTGGTCTATAATTTCAAGTTAGCAGTAAGGCAGGGCCAAACTGGTCCTCGAGGGCCACTGTAGGTGCAAGTTTTTGTTCCAACCAATCCAGCACAGACAGTTTAACCAATGAGATCTATACA
>NW_027551658.1:40000-55036 GCF_051989575.1 Stigmatopora nigra | reverse complement strand
AAAATGCAAAAATAGACGTCATTGATTATGGTATAACTAAGCTCAAGAACATCAGAGGATGATAAATTGTACACATTTTAGTCAAAAAGACATGCACCTCATCAGTAGACAAAGATTTAAGCCAAATAAACCCACCAGAACCGAAATGGACCGGTTATAATGCAACCTTTATTTTTATCGCAAATTAGCATGTTTTTGACACTTATTATGGTGCCAAATAACCCCAGAACAATCCTGGATCTTGATTTTTACACAGAATGATCAAAACACATGTCTATATATGTAGTAAAAACCCCTGGATAACAGCACTAACCAGAACCGAGTGGGCTCGGTTCTAATACAAAAAATTTGCAAAATGAAATGCAAAAATTGAGGTCACTGATTATGGTAGAACTAAGCTCCAGAACATCACAAGATGATAAATTTTACAGAAATTAGTCAAAAAGACATCCACCTCATCATTAGACAAAAGTGATAGCCAAATAAACCCATCAGAACCGAAATGGACCGGTTGTAATGCAACCTATATTTTTATCGCAATTAAGCATGTTTTTGACACTTATTATTATGCCAAATAGCCCCAGAACCATCATGGATCTTTATTTTTACACAGAATGATTGAAACACATCTATCTACTTGTAGTAAAAACCCCTGTTTAACAGTATTAACCAGAACCGAGTAAGCTTGGTTCTAATACAAAAAACTTGCAAAATAAAATGCAAAAATTGAGGTCATTGATTATGGTATAACTAAGCTCCAAAACATCACAGGATGATAAATTTTACACATATTATTCAAAAAGATATTCCCATTTAATTTAACACAAGTTTCAGGAAAAAAAACCCCACCAAAACCGAATTGGACCGGTTATAATGCAACCCTTATTTTTATCGCAAATTAGCATGTTTTGAACACATTTTATGTTGGCAAATAGCCCCAAAAGCATCCTGGATCATAATTTTTTCACAGAATACGCAAAATAGATTAGTCTACACAATATAAAAAATTCTGGTTAATCAGAATAACCAGAACCGAGTGGGCTCGGTTTTATTACAACATCCATGCAAAAACACAGTACCCAAATGGAGGTCATTGATTATGGTATAATTAAGGTCCAGAACATGTTAAGATGATAATTTTGAAACCATTTAGTCAATAAGACATTCTTATCATCATTGGACATCATTTCCAGGTCAAACTATCAACCAGAACCAACTGGGCCTTGTTTAATTAAAGGCAACATTTTATCGCAAATAAGCATGTTTTTGACACTATTTATAGTAAAAATTAGTCCCAGAACATCCCTGGATGATTATTTTTACACAAATCAGTCATTATTACATCCACACAGAGATAAAATAAAATCCCAAATCAAAATAACACTCCAGAACCAAAAATGGACCGTTTTTAATACAGGCACTATACTATATCAAATGCCCATGTTTATGACACTATTTATGATATAAAATAGTCCCAGAACATTATTGGATCTTTATTTTTACACAGAATAAGCTAAATACATCCCTTTACACATTTAAAACAATTCCTGGTTAATAGAACTAACCAGAACCGACTGGACCTTATTATAATGCATGCACAATTTTATCGCAAATTGCCATGATTTATGATACTATTTAAGGTGGTAAAAATCACCAGAATGTCCCTGAAAGTTATTTTTTTCACCAATCTGTCAACAAAACATCTACCTAAATAGAGAAAAAAATCCTAAATCAAAATAACCCCCCAAAACTGAAATGGACCGGTTTTAATACAGGCAACTACAATTCAGTCATCAAATTTTCCTCGTACCAAAGGTATTTCCTGGCTGAATATCCAAACAGAACTTGTTATTTTGATATAAAAAGATGTAATATAGACCTAGGAAATATTCAGGCACTTTTCCCGGTGTAAATTGACCCATCAGAACCGTTTTGGACCCGTTTTTATACACTACCGTAAGTTTTGGACGATTGACGCTGTTTGGAAAAGGGAAAAAGATGCCCTCCTGTGGACACTTTTTGTCATTACACGCCGTAAGGTATCGAACTTTTGGACGTTTTAAGCAGCCCCTGGACTTAGCGATTCGGTTCTTTTGGACTCAATCTATTCTAAATAATGTTTACTTATTTTAGAAACAAATTTGGAGTCTATAGGACATTCAGGAAAAAAATAAGCCTCCTATTTATGGTTGTATTCATCACTACTCATAATAACACCATTTGACACACTATTTCTTGTATAAAATAACCCCAGAATGTCACTGGATGAATATTTTTACACTATTTAGTCATAAATACGTCTCCCATGATATTAGATTACATTAATGTGTAAAACTAAATACCAGAACCAAAATGGACTTATTTTAACACTGTCAATGTGTTTATTGAATTGAGGCATGTTTTGAACACTATTTGTAGGATAAAATAGCCCCAGAATCATCATGCATCTTTATTTTTTCACAAGTTAGTCATAAATACATGCACAAATGAATAAGACCACATAAATAGGTAAAATACTCATCCAGAACTAAATTGGACTGATTTTATTGTAGGCAATATACATGTTTTGTACACTATTTATGGTATAAAATAGCCCCAGAATATCCCTGGATGATTATTTTTACACAAATTAGTAAGAAATACATCCACCAAGTAATTTTAACACATTCCCACTTGAAATGATCCTCAAAAAACAAATTGGACCCATTTTATTACAGGTTATATGCATGTTTTGTACAATTTGTATGGTATCAAAAGCTTTTCCGAGCTAAATATTAACTTGTAACCGGTTATTTTGATATAAAAAGATGTAATATAGACTCAGCAAATATTCAGGCACTTTTCCCCGTGTAAATTGACCCACCAGAACCGTTTCCAACCCGTTTTTATACACTACAGTACGCATTGGACGCTGTTGGGAAAAGGGAAAAAGATGCCCTCCTGTGGACACTTTTTGTCATTACACGCCGTACGGTATCGAACTTTTGGACGTTTTAAGCATCCCCTGGACCTAGCGATTCGGTTTTTTTGCACTCAATCTATTCTAATTAATGTCCTCTTATTTTAAAAACAAATTTGGAGTCTATAGGACATTCAGGAAAAAAATAGGACTACTATTTATGGTTGTATTCATCACTACTAATAATAACCCCATTTGACACACTATTTCTTGTATAAAATAGGCCCAGAATGTCACTGGATGAATATTTTTACACTATTTAGTCATAAATACGTCTCCCATGATATTAGATTACATTCATGTGTAAAAATAACAACCAGAACCAAAATGGACTTATTTTAACACTGTCAATGTGTTTATTGCATAGAGGCCTGTTTTCAACAGTATTTATAGGATAAAACAGCCCCAGAATCATCCTAGATCTTTATTTTTTCACAAGTTAGTCATAAATACATACACAAATGAATAAAACCACATAAATAGTTAAAATATTCATCCAGAACCAAATTGGACTGATTTTAATGTAGGCAATATACATGTTTTGTACACTATTTAATGTATGAAATAGCCCCAGAATGTCCCTGGATGAATATTTTTTGACACTATTTAGTTAGAGATACATACACTTAGTGATTTGACCACATTCTTAGTTAAAATGACTATCCAGAACTTATATGACCAACTTCTAATACAACCAGCATGTCAAATAAAGTAGTCATATAGAGGTCATACTTTATGGTATAACAAAGCTTCAGAATATGCCTGGATGATAATTTTTATACAGAATAGTTAAAAATACATCCTTATCATCATTGAACACCATTTATAACTAAATAAACCCACCAGAACCAAATGGGCCTAGTTCAAATACAGGCACTATTTTTAACACAAATTTGCATGTTTTTGACACTATTTATGGTGGCAAATTGTCCCAGAACATGCCAGGATGATTATTTTTACACAAAATAATGTAAATACATACACACACATAATAGACAATAATTCTGGTTTATAACATCATTCAGAACCGATATGGACTAGTTCTAATACATGAAAATGTGCAAGATATAGTGCTGAAATAGAGGTCATTCATTATAGTATAATAAAGTTTCAGAACATGTCTGGATGATAATTTTTATACAAAATAGTCAATCATACATTCCCATCATCATTAGAAACAAGTTTTGAGTAAATACACCAACCAGAACCGAAATGGACCCGTTCTAATACAAGCACTATTTTTATCGCAAATATACACTTTTTGACACTATTTGTGATGGCAAATAGCCCCAGAATGTCCCTGGAAGTTTATTTTTTCACAGAATGATGATAATACATCTACCTAAAAGTGGGTAAAAATTCTGGTTTATAGCAATTTCCAGAACCGACATGGACCGGTTCTAATACAACAAACATGCAAAAATAAAGTACACAATTAGAGGTCATTGATTTGGACATTACAAAGGCCCTGAACATCCCTGGATGATGAATTTTATATAGAATTGTCAATAATAGATCCATTTCATCATTGGACACAAATCCTGAGTAAATACACCTACCAGAACCGAAATGGACCGGTTATAATACAGGCAATGATTTTATCGCAAATTAGCATGTTTTGGACACATTTTCTAACATAAAATTGCCCCAGAACCATCTTGGATCTTCATTTTTACAAAGAATGATAAAAACACATTCATCTACATTGGGTAAAAACGCCTGGTTAACAGCACCAACCAGAACCGAGTAAGCTCGGTTCTAATACAAAAAAATTGCAAAATAAAGTAAAAAAATAGATGTCATTTAATATGATATTACAAAGCCCCAGAACATGTCTGAATGACAAAATTTTAAATAACATTAGAAAACACATTCACATTATCATTGGAAACCGATCCTGGGTCAATACACTAACCAGAACCGAAATGGACCGGTTCTAATGCAACCCTTATTTTTATCGCAAATTTGCATGTTTTGAACATATTTTATAGTGGCAAATTGCCCCAGGACCATCTTGGATGTTAATTTTTTCACAGAATGTTGCTAATACATAAACTCACATTATCTAAAAAATTCTGGTTAATAGCATCAACCAGAACCGAGTAAGCTCGGTTCTAATACAAAAAACTTGCAAAATAAATTGCAAAAACTGAGTTCCTTGATTATGGTATAACAAAGCTTTACAACATCATTAAGTGATAATTTTTACACATATTAGTCAAAAAGACATCAATGTCATTAATAGATACAAGTTCCAGGCAAATACAAACACCAGAACCGAAATGGACCGGTTATAATGCAACCCTTATTTTTATCGCAAATTAGCATGTTTTGGACATTTATTATAGTATAAAATAGCCCCAGAACCATCCTGGATATTGATTTTTTTCACAGAATGTTGCTTATACATTTACTCACATATTTTTAAAAAATCTGGTTAATAGCACCAACCAGAACCGAGTTGGCTCGGTTCTAATACCAAAAAATTGCAAAATAAATTGTGAAAACTGAGTTCATTGATTATGGTATAACACAGCTTTAAAACATCACTAAGTGTTAATTTTTACACATCTTAGTCAAAAAGACATCCATGTCATCAAAAGACACAGGTTTTAGGCAAATACACACACCAGAACCGAAATGGACCGGTTATAATGCAACCCTTATTTTTATCGCAAATTAGCATGTTTTTGACATTTATTATAGTGCCAAATAGCATCAGAACCATCCTGGATGTTGATTTTTTCACAGAATGATAAAAACACATTCATATACATGATGTAAAAACCCCTGGTTAACAGCACCAACCAGAACTGAGTGGGCTCGGTTCTAATACAAAAAACGTGCAAAATAAAGTTAAGAATTAGACATCTTTGAATATGATATTACAAAGCTTCAAAACATCCCTGGATGATGAATTTTATACAGAATTGTCAAAAACACGTTACCATTATAAATGAAAAAAGATTTTGGCCAAATACACCCACCAGAACCGAAATGGACCGGTTATAACACAACCCATAATTTTATCGCAAATTAGCATGTTTTGGACATTTATTATGGTGCCAAATAGCCCCAGAACCATCCTGGATGTTGATTTTTTCACAGAATGATTACAATACATCCAGCAACAACATATAAAAAGTTCTGATTAATAACACAAACCAGAACCGAGAAGGCTCGGTTCTAATACAAAAAAACGTGCAAAATAAAGTACAAAATTAGACGTCATTGATTATGATATTACAAAGGCCCAGAACATGTCTGGATGATAATTTTTATACAGAATTGTCAAAAATACATCACTTTCATCAATGAACAAAGATTTTGGGCAAATACACCCACCAGAACCGAAATGGACCGGTTATAATGACACCCGTATTTTTATCGCAAATTAGTATGTTTTGGACATTTATTATAGTGACAAATAGCATCAGAACCATCCTGGATGTTGATTTTTTCAAAGAATAAGCAAAATACATTGCCAAATACAATGAAAAAAATTCCCAGTTAAAACAACACTCCAGAACCGAAATGGACCGGTTATAATGCAACCACCATGCAAAAACACAGTACCCAAATGGAGGTCATTGATTATAGAATATTAAAACTCCAGAACATCACTGGATGATAAATTTTACACCATTTAATCAAAAACACATTCCTTTATTCAATGGACACCATCCACATGTCAAACCATCAACCAAAACCAACTGGACCTGGTTCAAATACATGCAACATTTTATCGCAAATAAGCATGTTTTTGTACACTATTTATGGTAAAAAAATAGTCCCAGAACGTCCCTAAAAGTTTATTTCTTCACAAATCATTCATTAATACATCCACCCAGAGATAAGACAAAGTCCTGAATCTAAATAACCTTCCAGAACCAAAATGGACCGTTTTTAATACAAGGCAATATGCTATATCAAGTGCCAGTGTTTATGACACTATTTATGGTATAAAATAGTCCAAGAACATTATTAAATCTTTATTTTTACACAGCACAAGTATAATACATCCCTTTACACATTTGACACAATTCCCAGTTAAAAACAACAACTAGAACCGACTGGACCTTATTATAATGCATGCATCATTTTAGCGAAAATAGGCATGATTTAGGCTACTATTTATAGTGATAAAAAATCAACAGAATGTCCCTGGAAGTTAATTTTTTCACCAATTTGTCAATAATACACCCTTTTATATTTAGAAAAAAATCCCAACTGAAAATAACCCTTCAGAACCGAAATGGACTGTATTTAATAAAGGCAACTACAATTCAGTCATCCATTTTTACTCGTACCAAAAGCATTTCCCGGCTGGATATACATTCAAAAATGATTCTTTTGATAAAAAAAGAAGATATATAGTCCCAGCAAATATTTAGGCACTTTACCCCGTCTTAATTGACCCAAGAGAACCGTTTTTAACCAGTTTTTTTATACAGTACCGTAAGAAATGGACGAGAGACGCTGTTTTGGAAAAGGGAGAAAAGATGCCCTCCTGTGGACACTTTTTGTCATTACAAGTATGGAAAAGGGAGAAAAGATGCCCTCCTGTGGACACTTTTTGTCATTACAATTGTTAAAATAAACCCTTTTTATGGCTAAAATACGTTCCCTGGGCTCATTTAAAGTGTTTAAAAATACAGAATAGATTAAATTAAACTCGAGTCATTATATTTCATCATTTAAATACATTTTAGTCGTTAATTTAATACATTTTAATGGTTTTAAGGGCTTTCTATTATTAAATATGCTTGTTTTAGACAGTAGTTATGGTCAGATATAGCCCCAGAACAAGCCAGGATGATAATTTTTGACACAAAATGATAGAAAATACATCCAACCAGAGATATGACCACATACATAGGTAAAATAACCTTCCAGAAACGAACCAGATCTATTATAATCACTATTGTAATGACAAATATTACTGTCTACTGTACCAACCCCTAACAATAACCCCAACCCCTAACAATATCCCCAACCCCTAACAATAACCATAACCCCTAACAGTAACCCCTAACATTAACCAAAACCCCTAACAATAACCATAACCCCTAACAATAACAGTAACCCCTAACAATAACCAAAACCCCTAACAGTAACCCCTAACAGTAACCAAAACCCTAACAGTAACCAAAACCCCTAACAGTAACCCCTAACAATAACAATAACCCCTAACAATAACCAAAACCCCTAACAATAACCCCAAACCCTAACAATAACCCCTAACAGTAACCAAAACCCCTAACAATAACCAAAACCCCTAACAGTAACCCCTAACAGTAACCAAAACCCTAACAGTAACCAAAACCCCTAACAGTAACCCCTAACAATAACAATAACCCCTAACAATAACCAAAACCCCTAACAATAACCCCAAACCCTAACAATAACCCCTAACAGTAACCAAAACCCCTAACAATAACCAAAACCCCTTACAGTAACCCCTAACAGTAACCAAAACCCCTAACAGTAACCCCTAACAATAACACTAACCCCTAACAGTAACCCCTAACAACAACACTAACCCCTAACAGTAACCCCTAACAATAACCAAAACCCCTAACAATAACCCCTAACAATAACCAAAACCCATAACAATAACCCCAAACCCTAACAATAACCCCTAACAATAACCAAAACCCTAACAATAACCAAAACCCCTAACAGTAACCCCTAACAATAACCACAACCCCTAACAGTAACCCCTAACAATAACCACAACCCCTAACAGTAACCCCTAACAATAACAATAACCCCTAACAATAACAATAACCCCTAACAATAACCAAAACCCCTAACAATAACCCCAAACCCTAACAATAACCCCTAACAATAACCAAAACCCTAACAATAACCCCAAACCCTAACAATAACCCCTAACAATAACCAAAACCCTAACAATAACCCCTAACAATGACCAAAACCCTAACAATAACCCAAAACCCTAACAATAACCCCTAACAATAACCAAAACCCCTAACAATAACACTAACCCCTAACAGTAACCCCTAACAATAACCAAAACCCCTAACAATAACCCCAAACCCCAACAGTAACCCCTAACAATAACCAAAACCCCTAACAACAACACTAACCCCTAACAGTAACCCCTAACAATAACCCAAACCCTAACAATAACACCAACCCCTAACAATAACCCCAAACCCTAACAGTAACCCCTAACAATAACCATAACCCCTAACATTAACCCAAACCCTAACAGCAACCCCTAACAATAACCAAAACCCCTAACAGTAACCCCTAACAATAACCCAACCCCTAACAATAACCAAAACCCCTAACAATAACCATAACCCCTAACAATAACAGTAACCCCTAACAGTAACCCCTAACAGTAACCAAAACCCTAACAGTAACCAAAACCCCTAACAGTAACCCCTAACAATAACAATAACCCCTAACAATAACAATAACCCCTAACAATAACCCCAAACCCTAACAGTAACCCCTAACAATAACCACAACCCCTAACAGTAACCCCTAACAATAACCAAAACCCTAACAATAACACTAACCCCTAACAGTAACCCCTAACAATAACAATAACCCCTAACAATAACAATAACCCCTAACAATAACCAAAACCCCTAACAATAACCCCTAACAATAACCAAAACCCTAACAATAACACTAACCCTAACAATAACCAAAACCCCTAACAGTAACCCCTAACAATAACCACAACCCCTAACAGTAACCCCTAACAATAACCACAACCCCTAACAGTAACCCCTAACAATAACAATAACCCCTAACAATAACAATAACCCCTAACAATAACCAAAACCCCTAACAATAACCCCTAACAATAACCAAAACCCTAACAATAACACTAACCCTAACAATAACCAAAACCCCTAACAGTAACCCCTAACAATAACCAAAACCCTAACAATAACACTAACCCCTAACAGTAACCCCTAACAATAACCACAACCCCTAACAGTAACCCCTAACAATAACCAAAACCCTAACAATAACCACAACCCCTAACAATAACCCCAACCCCTAACAATAACCAAAACCCCTAACAATAACCCCAACAATAACAAAAACCCCTAACAATAACCCCAACAATAACAAAAACCCCTAACAGTAACCCCTAACAATAACCAAAACCCCTAACAGTAACCCCTAACAATAACCAAAACCCCTAACAGTAACCCCTAACAATAACCATAACCCCTAACAATAACCAAAACCTCTAACAGTAACCCCTAACAATAACCACAACCCCTAACAGTAACCCCTAACATTAACCAAAACCCCTAACAATAACAATAACCCTAACAATAACACTAACCCCTAACAATAACCCCAAACCCAAACAGTAACCCCTAACAATAACAGTAACCCCTAACAATAACCAAAACCCCTAACAATAACCATAACCCCTAACATTAACCCCTAACATTAACCAAAACCACTAACAGTAACCCCTAACAATAACCAAAACCCTAACAATAACCACAACCCCTAACAGTAACCCCTAACAATAACCCAAACCCCTAACAATAACCCCTAAAAATAACCAAAACCCTAACAATAACACTAACCCTAACAATAACCAAAACCCCTAACAGTAACCCCTAACAATAACCAAAACCCCTAACAATAACCATAACCCCTAACATTAACCCCTAACATTAACCAAAACCACTAACAGTAACCCCAAACAATAACCAAAAACCCTAACAATAACCCCAAACCCTAACAATAACCAAAACCCTTAACAGTAACCCCTAACAATAACCACAACCCCTAACAGTAACCCCTAACAATAACAATAACCCCTAACAATAACAATAACCCCTAACAATAACCAAAACCCCTAACAATAACCCCAAACCCTAACAATAACCCCTAACAATGACCAAAACCCTAACAATAACCCAAAACCCTAACAATAACCCCTAACAATAACCAAAACCCTAACAATAACCCCTAACAATGACCAAAACCCTAACAATAACCCAAAACCCTAACAATAACCCCTAACAATAACCAAAACCCCTAACAATAACACTAACCCCTAACAGTAACCCCTAACAATAACCAAAACCCCTAACAATAACCCCAAACCCCAACAGTAACCCCTAACAATAACCAAAACCCCTAACAACAACACTAACCCCTAACAGTAACCCCTAACAATAACCCAAACCCTAACAATAACACCAACCCCTAACAATAACCCCAAACCCTAACAGTAACCCCTAACAATAACCATAACCCCTAACATTAACCCAAACCCTAACAGCAACCCCTAACAATAACCAAAACCCCTAACAGTAACCCCTAACAATAACCCAACCCCTAACAATAACCAAAACCCCTAACAATAACCCCTAACCATAACCCCAACCCCTGACCTTTGACCTTTGACCTCCTTAGGTCAAAGGTCAAAGGTCAAAGGTCAAAGGTTAGGGGTAGGGTTTTGGTTAGGGTTATGGTTAGGGTTGTGGTTGTGGTTATGGTTATGGTTGTGGTTTAGGTTTGGGTTTTGGTTTGGGTTATGGTTATGGTTATGGTTATGGTTAAGGTCAAAGGTCAAAGGTCAAAGGTCAAAGGTCAAAGGTCAAAGGTCAAAGGTCAAAGGTCAAAGGTTAGGGGTAGGGTTAGGGTTTGGGTTAGGGTTAGGGTTAGGGGTATGGTTGGGGTTATGGTTAGGGTTATGGTTGGGGTTACGGTTAGGGGTATGTTTGGGGTTAGGGTTGGGGGTATGTTTGGGGTTAGGGTTGGGGTTGGGGTTAGGGTTGGGGTTGGGGTTAGGGTTGGGGTTAGGGTTAGGGGTATGTTTGGGGTTAGGGTTGGGGTTAGGGGTATGTTTGGGGTTAGGGTTGGGGTTGGGGTTAGGGTTGGGGTTAGGGGTATGTTTGGGGTTAGGGTTGGGGTTAGGGTTAGGGTTGGGGTTAGGGTTAGGGGTATGTTTGGGGTTAGGGTTGGGGTTAGGGGTATGTTTGGGGTTAGGTTTGGGGTTAGGGGTATGTTTGGGGTTAGGGTTGGGGTTGGGGTTAGGGTTGGGGTTAGGGGTATGTTTGGGGTTAGGGTTGGGGTTAGGGTTAGGGTTGGGGTTGGGGTTAGGGTTGGGGTTAGGGTTAGGGGTATGTTTGGGGTTAGGGTTGGGGTTGGGGTTAGGGTTAGGGGTATGTTTGGGGTTAGGGGTATGTTTGGGGTTAGGGTTGGGGTTAGGGTTAGGGTTGGGGTTGGGGTTAGGGTTGGGGTTAGGGTTAGGGGTATGTTTGGGGTTAGGGTTGGGGTTGGGGTTAGGGTTAGGGGTATGTTTGGGGTTAGGGGTATGTTTGGGGTTGGGGTTATGGTTAGGGGTATGTTTGGGGTTAGGGGTATGTTTGGGGTTAGGGTTGGGGTTAGGGGTATGTTTGGGGTTAGGGTTAGGGGTATGTTTGGGGTTAGGGTTGGGGTTAGGGTTAGGGGTATGTTTGGGGTTATGGTTAGGGTTACGGTTGGGGTTAGGGTTAGGGTTATGGTTAGGGGTATGGTTGGGGTTAGGGTTTTTGTTAGGGGTTAGGGTTTATGTTAGGGGTTAGTGTTTATGTTAGGGGTTAGTGTTTATGTTAGGGGTTAGTGTTATTGTTAGGGTTTTTGTTAGGGGTTAGGGTTTATGTGAGGGGTTAGTGTTTATGTTAGGGGTTAGTGTTTATGTTAGGGGTTAGTGTTATTGTTAGGGTTTTTGTTAGGGGTTAGGGTTTATGTGAGGGGTTAGGGTTTATGTGAGGGGTTAGTGTTATTGTTAGGGTTTATGTGAGGGGTTAGTGTTATTATTAGGGTTTATGTGAGGGGTAAGTGTTATTGTTAGGGTTTATGTGAGGGGTTAGTGTTATTGTTAGGGTTTATGTGAGGGGTTAGGGTTTATGTGAGGGGTTAGTGTTATTGTTAGGGGTTAGGGTTTATGTTAGGGTTTTTTTTAGGGGTTAGGGTTTATGTGAGGGGTTAGTGTTATTGTTAGGGGTTAGGGTTTATGTTAGGGTTTTTGTTAGGGGTTAGGGTTTATGTAAGGGGTTAGTGTTATTGTTAGGGGTTAGGGTTTATGTTAGGGTTTTTGTTAGGGGTTAGGGTTTATGTGAGGGGTTAGGGTTTTTGTTGGGGGTTAGTGTTATTGTTAGGGTTTATGTGAGGGGTTAGGGTTTATGTGAGGGGTTAGTGTTATTGTTAGGGTTTATGTGAGGGGTTAGGGTTTATGTGAGGGGTTAGTGTTATTGTTAGGGTTTATGCGAGGGGTTAGTGTTATTGTTAGGGTTTATGTGAGGGGTTAGGGTTTATGTGAGGGGTTAGTGTTATTGTTAGGGTTTATGCGAGGGGTTAGTGTTATTGTTAGGGTTTATGTGAGGGGTTAGGGTTTATGTGAGGGGTTAGTGTTATTGTTAGGGTTTATGCGAGGGGTTAGTGTTATTGTTAGGGTTTATGTGAGGGGTTAGGGTTTATGTGAGGGGTTAGTGTTATTGTTAGGGTTTATGCGAGGGGTTAGTGTTATTGTTAGGGTTTATGTGAGGGGTTAGGGTTTATGTGAGGGGTTAGTGTTATTGTTAGGGTTTATGCGAGGGGTTAGTGTTATTGTTAGGGTTTATGCGAGGGGTTAGTGTTGTTTTTAGGGTTTATGCGAGGGGTTAGTGTTATTTTTAGGGTTTATGCGAGGGGTTAGGGTTTATGTGAGGGGTTAGTGTTATTGTTAGGGTTTATGCGAGGGGTTAGGGTTATTTTTAGGGTTTATGCGAGGGGTTAGGGTTTATGTGAGGGGTTAGTGTTATTGTTAGGGGTTAGGGGTTTATGTTATGGAGTGCATTTTCCACGGGGAGGGAAGCTGGAGAATAAAAAGAATAACAAAAATAAGCACATTTTCCCTATGTGTTACAACCTGAAATGTGCTCATTTTCGCCGTCTTGCGGACACATTTAAGTACTGCAATCTATTTGAGAGACAGTCAAAAACTCAAGCATACAATCATTTAAAATAACCATATCCAAATAGATCAAGCCCTCCGCTTTCTTTATTCTCTGGAGAGACCCCCCTGCACACTGGAGAGCGCCGCAGCATATTGGAGAGCGCCCCAGCACATTGGAGAGCGCACCAGCACCACGGAGAGCTCCACAGGCAGCTGGAGAGCTCCAGCTCCTGTTGTTTTGATAAAAATACTGTTGTATGGCTGTTTTTTTAATGTATTTCGCCCCTGAGAGTGCTTTTTCCCCGGGGGGCATGTGGAGATGACACTACACTTGAATAAAATTGATAAAATAAACAAGTAAAATGGAAAAAAATCGAAATAAAAAAGCGTTTTTCATCCAAGTGTGGAGCACATTACATCCAGAACGGGCAAGCACAATAAAGTGACCCATCTCTGGAGGAATGAACTCAATACTTGGATGAAAAACGCTATTTATCATGGAAGATATTAGTACCAGGGAAAAAAAAAGAACCAGGGGAAAAAAGAAACCAGCATGGAAGAAATTAGTACCAGCAATGAGGGAATTAAATAAACAGATATATAAATGAAATGGAAAAAATTCGAAATAAAAAAGCGTTTTTCATCCAAGTATGGAGCTCATCACCTCCAGAGAGCAGACCACCATACAGTGGCCCCACTCTGGAGGTAATGAGCTCCACACTTGGATGAAAAACGCTTTATTCCATGGAAGAAGAAAAAAGAACCAGGGAAAATAAGAACCAGCATGGAAGATATGGTATAAAAAAGTAAAATGGAAAAATGTCGAAATAAAAAAGCGTTTTTCATCCAAGTGTGGAGCTCATAACCTCCAGAGAGGGGACCACCACGCAGCGGTCACACTCTGGAGGTAATGAGCTCCACACTTGGATGAAAAACGCTTTATTCCATGGAGGTGGGGAAAAAGAAAACCAGGGTGAAAAAAAGATCCAGCATGGAGGAAAATAAGAACCAGCCTGGAGGTCGAGAAAGAACCAGCATGGAGGAAAATAAGAACCAGCCTGGAGGTCGAGAAAGAACCAGCATGGAGGAAAATAAGAACCAGCCTGGAGGAAAATAAGAACCAGCCTGGAGGAAAATA
>NW_027551658.1:30000-32500 GCF_051989575.1 Stigmatopora nigra | reverse complement strand
TGCCGGAGACTAGCCCGGGGACGCACGCGCGGACTGCCATGCCCGTGCTCTTGCGCGTCAACCCAGAGAGAGAATCGACAGGGACGGATACCTCCGGGGCCGGCCCTAGGCCCAACCCCCTCTCGTTATGCCTCACGTCAATACGTGCGATCGCCCTGTACCTTGTCACGCGATCGATTCGGTTATTTGCCAACCTTCCTTCACTCCTTCCTTTCGTGGCAGGGAGACGTGCACAGTGCATCTACCGATAGCCGCAAGCAGCCCGGTGACACGACGAGAAAACTGTGGGAACGGCCGGCGGCACCTGCGTGCAACCGTAACAAACCGAGAAGAAGCACAGTTTCTCGTGACGGGGGTTTTTCGCAAAACAAAACAAAGAACTCCCGACACCTCCAGGCGATGACGTAACCCGTGAGTCACCCGCGGCTCCTCAAGGAAGCGGCTCTGAGGCTTTTCCCACGGGCCTGAACCACCCAGAGGCACCAAAGAGGTCGTAGAGATTGTGTACTCCATCCCCCTAGAATAGGCACTTATCTCACAAGCCCCGGCGATGCCAACCCGAACCAACAAGGAAAGTCAGGGCCCTTTTACGGCGCAACTTTTTGTGGCGCTCGATTTGTCAAGGCGGGGGTAAATCGAGTCTTTAAACCAGCGTACAACCACCAGAGGCCTTCATAGTGGCGTACAGGTACCGGGCACCTGACTCCCTTCTTATTACCGGAATAATCCCACACGGGAAGCTTTTTTGTCGCAGACTGTGGAGGGGTTCCCAACCTGGTCCCAACATGATCTGTTTTCATTTTCATTCACGCATCGGTTCTTTACGTGATTTCCAAGCATTTCATCTCGTAACACATGTCCACCATCATTAACACATGTCCGTTACCGTCACATCACATCTTGCCCTGTACTATCGGCTCTTTTCTGGCCCCTGTGGCTCCATATGTCCGGTGCTTCACCAAGTACCATGTCTCATTTTTGTTGTCCTCCAAGAATCGGCTTTGTCCCAAAGGCTATGGTATTTGGCATATCGTTATATTTCCTCCGGCAATGGCTCGGCTGGTGGTTAGGTTTCCATGTGTGCCCTCCGTCCACATGCGCCCTTTTTGGGAAAAAAAACCGGACTATGGCAGGTCTTTAGTTCAGGTTTGTATCCCACCCCGTGGCTTAGGGATTCTCGTCAACCATCGGTGTCATTTGGCAAAATTTTAGAACTCTCCATATTCGTCAGTATTGTCCTCATTTCCATCGATGAACTCATGGTCATTTCGTTTCCATTTTGTCCTCTTTTTGTCCTCCACATGAACTCGAATGGTGAAATCGTTGCCTTTTTCCCTTGAACTCTTTTTTCTCGCCCGAACCGACACGAGGGTTTTCATGCTTGGGTCGACGGTGCAGATCCCCACCGGGCGGATGCAGATAAGGTGACGATGGTCAGTCCTGACGCGGAGGGGCCTTGGACGAGTGGGGTCTACCACCCGCAGTACCTTAGCCTCCGGCCAATCACCGGTCGCACGCACCAGTCCTCACCGTTATCCAGCTTCGAACGCACTCTCTTCTCTCGGCGTCTCGCCGACCCAGCTATCCCAAACCGACGCGCGGTTGTGTGGAACGTGAACGAGACGACCGCTGAACAAACTCAGCCGGGCGGATGCAGAGACAGTGACGATGGTCAGTCCTGACGCGGAGGGGCCTTGGACGAGTGGGGTCTACCACCCGCAGTACCTTAGCCTCCGGCCAATCACCGGTCGCACGCACCGTGTCCTCACCGTTATCCGTGACCTCGAATGAGTCAGACGCATCGCTCTTGTTGTCACGGCTCTCCAATTGGCCAGAGCGAGACGAAACGCGCTCGCGGGGGACCGTCCGGTTGCAGTGACAGCACGATGGTCAGCCCTGACGCGGAGGGGCCTTGGACGAGTGGGGTCTACCACCCGCAGTACCTTAGCCTCCGGCCAATCGCCGATCGCACGCGCCAGAAACCTCTCCGTTGTTCAGTCCACGAGCTCGCACGAGCCATCCCTCCACACGACTATACCCTGCCGACAGAAGACACGGGCGAGACGACCGCCACATTACATACTAGGCCGAGGCGGATGCAGATAAAGTGACGATGGTCAGTCCTGACGCGGAGGGGCCTTGGACGAGTGGGGTCTACCACCCGCAGTACCTTAGCCTCCGGCCAATCACCGGTCGCACGCACTATGTCCTCACCGTTATCCCGGCTTTCGTTATGCTGCGCACGTTCAGTTCCACTGCCCCCGTTGTCTTTAGCGTGACGTGGTCATACGTGCCAAGCCGCACCCACGCGACCGAGGCGGATGCAGATAAAGTACGATGGTCAGTCCTGACGCGGAGGGGCCTTGGACGAGTGGGGTCTACCACCCGCAGTACCTTAGCCTCCGGCCAATCACCGGTCGCACGCACTATGTCCTCACCGTTATCCCGGCTTTGCAAGCACTATACCCTGGCCCGTCTTGTCGCACTGCTCTTTAAGAGA
>NW_027551658.1:0-25000 GCF_051989575.1 Stigmatopora nigra | reverse complement strand
AAGTGTGTTCTACGGGAGATTCCCAGCACGCCAGAGTAAGTAGCCCATGTCCGAGACAGTTGGGCGGCGGCGGGCTCCGACAACAGACAGCTAGGACCCCGGAGGGTCTGTTCGGATCGTCTCGGTCTCGCTATCGTTTGGTTCGGGCGGAGACATCGACCCATTCGCGCAGGAAGGACAAATGCCGGCTCCGGACGCAGATTAGAAAGAGTTTGAGTTGCGGGGCGAGCATGTGTGAACTTAAGAACACGCATTCGGTACCCGGTCGCCCTCGATCACGGTCATTGCCCGTTCATGCCGGATTCTTGCCACTGCCGCGCACCTACGCGGCCGTCTGGATGCAGTGACGGTGACGATGGTCCTCGTTGACAAGGGAGGGGCCTTGGACGATGGGGACTAACCACCGCAGTACCTTAGCCTCCGCGCAACGGAGGGTCGCACGCACCAGAAACCTCACCATTATTCAGCCGCCTTGTAAGCACTCGCACCGACGCCCGTCCGGATGCAGTGAAGGTGACGATGGTCCTCATTGACTTGGGAGGGGCCTTGGACGATGGGGACTTACCACCGCAGTACCTTAGCCTCCGGACAACGCAGGGTCGCACGCACCAAAACCTCACCGTTATTCAGGCCTTGTCAGCACTCCGCAAACGCCACCGTCCGGATGCAGAAGAGGCGACGATGGTCCTCAGTGACTTGGGAGGGGCCTTAAAAGCACCTTAGCCTCCGGACACCGCAGGGTCGCACGCGCCAAGTCCTCACCGTTGTTCAGTTTTGTAAGCGCTAGCATACCTCATTCACGCACTAGAGAAGATTTTGTCTTTTGGCCCTTGGATGAAACCCGCAAAGCCGGAGAGACCCCACGCACGAGGCGCGGCCCTCCGAAGGCGAGTCGACCTGAGCCTATCGGTCAGCACACCATTTTTGTTTCGGGCAGGTGAACACCCTTAAACACCATTTATAGGCTGGTGCCGACCCCCTAGCTCACAGTTTTTGTCTTTGCTCCTCATTTTCTCTTTCCATGCAACGTCCTTTGTCATAAAGGTATCTCCGGTACATGGTTTTTCTACGTCCATACCGCCCTGTCTTTGGCATGGACGCAGACACCATTTTTGGGCTGGTGCCGACCCCCTAGCTCACAGACCTGTGTTCGTGTCTTCAGTCCTCTTTATCTTTCCATGTACCGGTTCTTGATTAAAATGATTTTTCGGTTGCATGTCCGCCCCTTTGCCCGGTTCTTCCAACTTGCATGGAAGAGATATGACCATACCGCCGGGACTTTGGTATGGAAATGCCTGGTTCTTCCGTAGAAGAGTTTTCTATGTTCTGGCTCCAGGACTTTGCCAAGAACACTCACGACGGTCTGCGGCGCCTGGTTCTTCCGTAGAAGAGTTTTATATGTACATGCTCCAGGACTTTTGCATGTACACACCATTTTTAGGCTGGTGCCGACCCCCTAGCTCACAGTTTGTGTCTTCGCTCCTCATTTTCTCTTTCCATGCACCGTCCTTTGTCATAAAGGTATCTCCGGTACATGGTTTTTCTACGTCCATACCGCCCTGTCTTTGGCATGGACGCAGACACCATTTTTGGGCTGGTGCCGACCCCCTAGCTCACAGACCTGTGTTCGTGTCTTCAGACCTTATTTTCTCTTTCCATGTACCGGTTCTTGATTAAAATGATTTTTCGGTTGCATGTCCGCCCCTTTGCCCGGTTCTTCCAACTTGCATGGAAGAGATATGACCATACCGCCGGGACTTTGGTATGGAAATGCCTGGTTCTTCCGTAGAAGAGTTTTCTATGTTCTGGCTCCAGGTCTTTGCCAAGAACACTCACGACGGTCTCCGGCGCCTGGTTCTTCCGTAGAAGAGTTTTATATGTACATGCTCCAGGACTTTTGCACGTACACTCACGACTTTCTGCCACTGGCCCGGTTCTTCCAACTTTCGTGGAAGATTTTTGGATGTCCATACCACCAGGCATATGTCATGGACACCCACGAATTCTCTCTGGTGTGGATCTCTGGAGCTCTGGAGCTTCGGTCCTCCGGCCCTCTGGATCTTTTGCCTGGTTCTTCCGTAGAAGAGTTTTCTATGTTCTGGCTCCAGGTCTTTGCCAAGAACACTCACGACGGTCTCCGGCGCCTGGTTCTTCCGTAGAAGAGTTTTATATGTACATGCTCCAGGACTTTTGCACGTACACTCACGACTTTCTGCCACTGGCCCGGTTCTTCCAACTTTCGTGGAAGATTTTTGGATGTCCATACCACCAGGCATATGTCATGGACACCCACGAATTCTCTCTGGTGTGGATCTCTGGAGCTCTGGAGCTTCGGTCCTCCGGCCCTCTGGATCTTTTGCCTGGTTCTTCCGTAGAAGAGTTTTCTATGTTCTGGCTCCAGGTCTTTGCCAAGAACACTCACGACGGTCTCCGGCGCCTGGTTCTTCCGTAGAAGAGTTTTATATGTACATGCTCCAGGACTTTTGCACGTACACTCACGACTTTCTGCCACTGGCCCGGTTCTTCCAACTTTCGTGGAAGATTTTTGGATGTCCATACCACCAGGCATATGTCATGGACACCCACGAATTCTCTCTGGTGTGGATCTCTGGAGCTCTGGAGCTTCGGTCCTCCGGCCCTCTGGATCTTTTGCCTGGTTCTTCCGTAGAAGAGTTTTCTATGTTCTGGCTCCAGGTCTTTGCCAAGAACACTCACGACGGTCTCCGGCGCCTGGTTCTTCCGTAGAAGAGTTTTATATGTACATGCTCCAGGACTTTTGCACGTACACTCACGACTTTTTGCCACTGGCCCGGTTCTTCCAACTTTCGTGGAAGATTTTTGGATGTCCATACCACCAGGCATATGTCATGGACACCCACGAATTCTCTCTGGTGTGGATCTCTGGAGCTCTGGAGCTTCGGTCCTCCGGCCCTCTGGATCTTTTGCCTGGTTCTTCCGTAGAAGAGTTTTCTATGTTCTGGCTCCAGGTCTTTGCCAAGAACACTCACGACGGTCTCCGGCGCCTGGTTCTTCCGTAGAAGAGTTTTATATGTACATGCTCCAGGACTTTTGCACGTACACTCACGACTTTTTGCCACTGGCCCGGTTCTTCCAACTTTTGTGGAAGATTTTTGGATGTCCATACCACCAGGCATATGTCATGGACATCCACGAATTCTCTCTAGTGTGGATCTCTGGAGCTCTGGAGCTTCGGTCCTCCGGCCCTCTGGATCTTTTGCCTGGTTCTTCCGTAGAAGAGTTTTCTATGTTCTGGCTCCAGGTCTTTGCCAAGAACACTCACGACGGTCTGCCCTCGCCTGGTTCTTCCAACTTCCGTGGAAGATTTTTGGATGTCCATACCACCAGGCATAAGTCATGGACACCCTGAGTCTCGTTCATGTGTGGATCTCTGGAGCTCTGGAGCTGCGGTCCTCCGGCCCTCTGGATCTTTTGCCTGGTTCTTCCGTAGAAGAGTTTTCTATGTTCTGGCTCCAGGTCTTTGCCAAGAACACTCACGACGGTCTGCCCTCGCCTGGTTCTTCCAACTTCCGTGGAAGATTTATGGATGTCCATACCACCAGGCATAAGTCATGGACACCCTGAATCTCGTTCGTGTGTGGATCTCTGGAGCTCTGGAGCTTCGGTCCTCCGGCCCTCTGGATCTTTTGCCTGGTTCTTCCGTAGAAGAGTTTTCTATGTTCTGGCTCCAGGTCTTTGCCAAGAACACTCACGACGGTCTGCCCTCGCCTGGTTCTTCCAACTTCCGTGGAAGATTTTTGGATGTCCATACCACCAGGCATAAGTCATGGACACCCACGAATTCTCTCTAGTGTGGATCTCTGGAGCTCTGGAGCTTCGGTCCTCCGGCCCTCTGGATCTTTTGCCTGGTTCTTCCGTAGAAGAGTTTTATATGTTCTGGCTCCAGGACTTTGCCAAGAACACTCACGACGGTCTGCCCTCGCCTGGTTCTTCCAACTTCCGTGGAAGATTTTTGGATGTCCATACCACCAGGCATAAGTCATGGACACCCTGAGTCTCGTTCGTGTGTGGATCTCTGGAGCTCTGGAGCTCCCGGACACTCCTGGATCTATGGAGCTCCGGTCCTCCGGCCCTCTGGATCTCTGGAGCTCTGGAGCTCTGGAGCTCTGGAGGTCAGGCCCAAACCTCCAGGATTTTGGAAGGGCCTTTTTCATATTGCCAAGCCGAGTGTGACACCTTTTTCGGCCTGTTTCAGTCCCTCAGGACGGTCTCTCTGGTTCTTTTCACTCCCGAAAATTTTTCTAAGTCCAGCCACACTTAGAAAAAATTCGCTTCAATTCGGGAGAACCAGGGGGACAAGGGGCATTGCAAAAGTACTGTGCCCGAATGTGAGCTCCTTCCGTCGGCCTACTGGGGAGAGAGGGGTCGGTCTTAGGCCTGGAGCTCACATTCAAAATTTTCCTCTCCCTATAATCTTGCCGAAGGCTTTTTGCAGACCACCGGAAATTGCGGGAGTAGGCAAATCATATCCTAGGGGTATTGGTAGACCCAAATCAGATGCCTTGGTAGACCCAAATGAGAAGCCCTGGTAGACCTAAAAAATCGAAAAAACGACTATGTCCGACAGGACTTAGTCGTTTTTTCAGAAATTTTCTGAAAAAACGACTAAGTCCTGTCGGACATAGTCATTTTTTCACACTTTTTCGGACTTAGAAAATTTTTTGGACTTAGAAAATTTTTGAGAAGCTCAAAAAAACGACTAAGTCCCGTTGGACATAGTCATTTTTTCGGACTTTTTCTCAAAAAAATGACAGAGTCCTGTCGGACATAGTCATTTTTTCACACTTTTTCCAAAAAAATGACAGAGTCCGTTTTTTTGGACTTAGAAATTTTTTGAGAACCAGGGCTTTTCACCGGGACTTTTGCCAGTTTGTATCCGAAGGCAGCGCTCCTTCGGACACTTTTCCTGTGACACACCGCTGTTGGACATAGTCATTTTTTCAGACATTTTTGAGAACCAGGATTTTCACCGGGACATTGTCCCATTTGTATCCGAAGGCAGCGCTCCTTCGGATACTTTTTCTCTCAGCCCCCGCTGAAAGACATAGTCGTTTTTTCCAAGATTTTTGGACTTAGAATTTTTTTTGGACTTAGAAAAATTTTCGGACTTAGAAAATTTTTGAGAACCAGAGCTTTTCACCGGGACATCTGCCCGTTTGTGTCCGAAGGCAGCGCTCCTTCGGACACTTTTCCTGTGACACACCGCTGTTGGACATAGTCATTTTTTCAGACATTTTTGAGAACCAGGATTTTCACCGGGACATTGTCCCATTTGTATCCGAAGGCAGCGCTCCTTCGGATACTTTTTCTCTCAGCCCCCGCTGAAAGACATAGTCGTTTTTTCCAAGATTTTTGGACTTAGAATTTTTTTTGGACTTAGAAAATTTTTTGGACTTAGAAAATTTTTGAGAACCAGAGCTTTTCACCGGGACATCTGCCCGTTTGTGTCCGAAGGCAGCGCTCCTTCGGACACTTTTGCTTTGACACACCGCTGTTGGACATAGTCATTTTTTCAGACATTTTTGAGAACCAGGATTTTCACCGGGACATCTGCCCGTTTGTATCCGAAGGCAGCGCTCCTTCGGATACTTTTTCTCTCAGCCCCCGCTGAAAGACATAGTCGTTTTTTCCAAGATTTTTGGACTTAGAATTTTTTTTGGACTTAGAAAATTTTTTGGACTTAGAAAATTTTTGAGAACCAGAGCTTTTCACCGGGACATCTGCCCGTTTGTGTCCGAAGGCAGCGCTCCTTCGGACACTTTTGCTTTGACACACCGCTGTTGGACATAGTCATTTTTTCAGACATTTTTGAGAACCAGGATTTTCACCGGGACATCTGCCCGTTTGTATCCGAAGGCAGCGCTCCTTCGGATACTTTTTCTCTCAGCCCCCGCTGAAAGACATAGTCGTTTTTTCCAAGATTTTTGGACTTAGAATTTTTTTTGGACTTAGAAAATTTTTTGGACTTAGAAAATTTTTGAGAACCAGAGCTTTTCACCGGGACATCTGCCCGTTTGTGTCCGAAGGCAGCGCTCCTTCGGACACTTTTGCTTTGACACACCGCTGTTGGACATAGTCATTTTTTCAGACATTTTTGAGAACCAGGATTTTCACCGGGACATCTGCCCGTTTGTATCCGAAGGCAGCGCTCCTTCGGATACTTTTTCTCTCAGCCCCCGCTGAAAGACATAGTCGTTTTTTCCAAGATTTTTGGACTTAGAATTTTTTTTGGACTTAGAAAATTTTTTGGACTTAGAAAATTTTTGAGAACCAGAGCTTTTCACCGGGACATCTGCCCGTTTGTGTCCGAAGGCAGCGCTCCTTCGGACACTTTTGCTTTGACACACCGCTGTTGGACATAGTCATTTTTTCAGACATTTTTGAGAACCAGGATTTTCACCGGGACATTGTCCCATTTGTATCCGAAGGCAGCGCTCCTTCGGACACTTTTTCTCTCAGCCCCCGCTGAAAGACATAGTCGTTTTTTCCAAGATTTTTGGACTTAGAATTTTTTTTGGACTTAGAAAAATTTTCGGACTTAGAAAATTTTTGAGAACCAGAGCTTTTCACCGGGACATCTGCCCGTTTGTGTCCGAAGACCTCGCTTCTTCGGACACTTTTCCTTTGACACACCGCTGTTGGACATAGTCATTTTTTCAGACATTTTTCGAAGAACCAGGATTTTTCACCGGGACATCTGCCCGTTTGTATCCGAAGGCAGCGCTCCTTCGGATACTTTTTCTCTCAGCCCCCGCTGAAAGACATAGTCGTTTTTTCCAAGATTTTTGGACTTAGAAAATTTTTTGGACTTAGAAAATTTTTGAGAACCAGGAAATTGTCTGGCTCCCTGGAGCTCCGGCCCTCGTGGTTCTCTGGAGCTCCAGCTTTCCTGGTTCTCTGGAGCTCCAGCCCTCCTGGCTCTATGGAGCTCCGGTCCTCCGGCCCTCTGGATCTCTGGAGCTCCGGTACTCCGGAGCTCCGGCCCTCTGGATCTCTGGAGCTCCGGTACTCCGGAGCTCCGGCCCTCATGGATCTCTGGAGCTCCGGTACTCCGGAGCTTCGGCCCTCATGGATCTCTGGAGCTATTGCCCTCCGGAGCTCCGGTCCTCTTGGATCTCTGGTTCTATGGAGCTCCGGTCCTCCGGCCCTCCGGAGCTCCGGTCCTCCGGCCCACTGGATCTCTGGAGCTCCGGCCTTCCAAAAAAATTCTAAGTCCAAAAGTTGGACTTAGAAAAATTTTTGGACTTAGAAAAATTTTCGGACTTAGAAAATTTTTGAGAACCAGAGCTTTTCACCGGGACATTTGCCCGTTTGTATCCGAAGGCAGCGCTCCTTCGGACACTTTTTCTCTCAGCCCCCGCTGAAAGACATAGCCATTTTTTCGCCCATTTTTTTCCAAAGATTTTCACTTTGAAAAATTCATTAAAATTCAACCGAACCACCTAGGACCGGGGCACTTCGTGAGAAGGATGCCCGAATGTGAGCCTTTTGGATCCCATACCGGCAGAGGACAGGCTCGGCCCGACGCCTGGAGCTCACATTCAAATTTTTCCTCTCCCTATATACTTGCCGAAGGCTTTTTGCAGACCACCGGAAATTGCAGGAGTGGGTGATTTATATGGGTCATGTCTTTCGATCCTTTTCTCCTTCAATGTACCGGTTCTATGGAGCTTCCCTGGAATATGGTTAAAATTGCAGCTCCGAGCTCCATATATTTTTCGAGTTATGGAGCTTTTTGTCGAAAAAGTTGAAAAATTTTCTAAGTCCAAAAAATTTTCTAAGTCCAAAAGTTGGACTTAGAAAATTTTTTGGACTTAGAAAATTTTTGAGAACCAGGAAAGCTCCGGGGCTCCGGGGCTCCGGAGCTCCGGAGCTCCGGTCCTCTGGAGCTCCGGAGCTCCGGAGCTCTGGAGCTCCGGAGCTCTGGAGCTCCGGAGCTCCGGAGCTCCGGTCCTCTGGAGCTCCGGGGCTCCGGGGCTCCGGGGCTCCGGTTCTCTGGAGCTCCGGAGCTCCGGTCCTCTGGAGCTCCGGAGCTCCGGAGCTCCGGGGCTCCGGGGCTCCGGGGCTCCGGTTCTCTGGAGCTCCGGAGCTCCGGTCCTCTGGAGCTCCGGGGCTCCGGGGCTCCGGAGCTCCGGTCCTCTGGAGCTCCGGAGCTCCGGTCCTCTGGAGCTCCGGAGCTCCGGTCCTCTGGAGCTCCGGAGCTCCGGAGCTCCGGTCCTCTGGAGCTCCGGAGCTCCGAAAATTTTCTAAGTCCAAAAGTTGGACTTAGAAAATTTTTGAGAACCAGGAAAGCTCCGGGGCTCCGGGGCTCCGGGGCTCTGGAGCTCCGGGGCTCCGGGGCTCTGGAGCTCCGGGGCTCCGGGGCTCTGGAGCTCCGGAGCTCCGGAGCTCCGGTTCTCTGGAGCTCCGGAGCTCCGGTCCTCTGGAGCTCCGGGGCTCCGGGGCTCCGGGGCTCCGGTTCTCTGGAGCTCCGGAGCTCCGGAGCTCCGGTCCTCTGGAGCTCCGGAGCCCCGGAGCTCCGGAGCTCCGGGGCTCCGGTTCTCTGGAGCTCCGGAGCTCCGGAGCTCCGGTCCTCTGGAGCTCCGGAGCTCCGGAGCTCCGGTTCTACTGGTTGTCCGGAGCTCCGGAGCTCCGGAGCTCCGGTCCTCTGGAGCTCCGGTCCTCTGGAGCTCCGAAAATTTTCTAAGTCCAAAAGTTGGACTTAGAAAAATTTTTGGACTTAGAAAAAATTTTGAGAACCAGGAAAGCTCCGGAGCTCCGGAGCTCCGGAGCTCTGGAGCTCCGGAGCTCCGGTCCCCTGGAGCTCTGGAGCTCCGGTCCCCTGGAGCTCCGGAGCTCCGGAGCTCGGGAGCTCCGGAGCTCCGGTCCCCTGGAGCTCTGGAGCTCCGGTCCTCTGGAGCTCCGGAGCTCCGGAGCTCCGGTCCTCTGGAGCTCTGGAGCTCCGGAGCTCCGGAGCTCCGGTCCTCTGGAGCTCTGGAGCTCCGGTCCTCTGGAGCTCCGGAGCTCCGGAGCTCCGGTCCTCTGGAGCTCTGGAGCTCCGGAGCTCCGGAGCTCCGGTCCTCTGGAGCTCCGGAGCTCCGGTCCTCTGGAGCTCCGGAGCTCCGGTCCTCTGGAGCTCCGGTCCTCTGGAGCTCCGGAGCTCCGGCCCTCTGGAGCTCTGGAGCTCCGGAGCTCCGGAGCTCCGAAAATTTTCTAAGTCCAAAAGTTGGACTTAGAAAAATTTTTGGACTTAGAAAAATTTTTGAGAACCAGGAAAGCTCCGGGGCTCCGGAGCTCCGGTCCTCTGGAGCTCCGGAGCTCCGGAGCTCCGGTTCTCCGGAGCTCTGGAGCTCCGGTCCTCTGGAGCTCCGGAGCTCCGGAGCTCCGGTCCTCTGGAGCTCCGGAGCTCCGGAGCTCCGAAAATTTTCTAAGTCCAAAAGTTGGACTTAGAAAAATTTTTGAGAACCAGGAAAGCTCCGGAGCTCCGGAGCTCCGGTCCTCTGGAGCTCCGGAGCTCCGGAGCTCTGGGGCTCCGGAGCTCTGGGGCTCCGGAGCTCCGGTTCTCTGGAGCTCTGGAGCTCCGGAGCTCCGGTCCTCTGGAGCTCCGGAGCTCCGGAGCTCTGGGGCTCTGGAGCTCTGGAGCTCTGGGGCTCCGGAGCTCCGGTCCTCTGGAGCTCCGGTCCTCTGGAGCTCCGGAGCTCCGGTCCTCTGGAGCTCCGGAGCTCCGGTTCTCTGGAGCTCTGGAGCTCCGGAGCTCCGGAGCTCCGGTCCTCTGGCGCTCCGGAGCTCCGGAGCTCCGGTTCTCTGGAGCTCCGGAGCTCCGGAGCTCCGGAGCTCCGGCCCTCTGGAGCTCTGGAGCTCCGGAGCTCCGGAGCTCCGAAAATTTTCTAAGTCCAAAAGTTGGACTTAGAAAAATTTTTGGACTTAGAAAAATTTTCGGACTTAGAAATTTTTTGAGAACCAGGATTTTCACCGGGACATTTGCCCGTTTGTATCCGAAGGCAGCGCTCCTTCGGACACTTTTTCTCTCAGCCCCCGCTGAAAGACATAGCCATTTTTTCGCCCATTTTTTTTTCAAAGTTTTTCACTTTGAAAAATTCATATAAATTCAACCGAACCACCTAGGACCGGGGCACTTCGTGAGAAGGATGCCCGAATGTGAACCTTTTGGATCCCATACCGGCAGAGGACAGGCTCGGCCCGACGCCTGGAGCTCACATTCAAATTTTTCCTCTCCCTATATACTTGCCGAAGGCTTTTTGCAGACCACCGGAAATTGCAGGAGTGGGTGATTTATATGGGTCATGTCTTTCGATCCTTTTCTCCTTCCACGTACCGGTTCTATGGAGCTTCCCTGGAATATGGTTAAAATTGCAGCTCCGAGCTCCATATATTTTTCGAGTTATGGAGCTTTTTGTCGAAAAAGTTGAAAAATTTTCTAAGTCCAAAAAATTTTCTAAGTCCAAAAGTTGGACTTAGAAAATTTTTTGGACTTAGAAAATTTTTGAGAACCAGGAAAGCTCCGGAGCTCCGGAGCTCCGGTCCTCTGGAGCTCCGGAGCTCCGGTTCTCTGGAGCTCCGGAGCTCCGGTCCTCTGGAGCTCCGGGGCTCTGGAGCTCCGGAGCTCCGGTCCCCTGGAGCTCCGGAGCTCCGGTTCTCTGGAGCTCCGGAGCTCCGGTTCTCTGGAGCTCCGGAGCTCCGGTTCTCTGGAGCTCCGGAGCTCCGGTCCTCTGGAGCTCCGGAGCTCCGGAGCTCCGGTTCTACTGGTTGTCCGGAGCTCCGGAGCTCTGGAGCTCTGGAGCTCCGGAGCTCCGGAGCTCCGGTCCCCTGGAGCTCCGGTCCCCTGGAGCTCCGGTCCTCTGGAGCTCCGGTTCTCTGGGGCTCCGGAGCTCCGGAGCTCTGGAGCTCTGGAGCCCTGGAGCTCCGGTCCCCTGGAGCTCCGGAGCTCCGGAGCTCCGGTCCCCTGGAGCTCCGGAGCTCCGGTCCTCTGGAGCTCCGGAACTCCGGAGCTCCGGTCCCCTGGAGCTCCGGAGCTCCGGTCCTCTGGAGCTCCGGAGCCCCGGAGCTCCGGTCCCCTGGAGCTCCGGAGCTCCGGAGCTCCGGAGCTCTGGAGCTCCGGAGCTCCGGAGCTCTGGAGCCCTGGCGCTCCGGAGCTCCGGAGCTCTGGAGCTCTGGAGCTCTGGAGCTCCGGAGCTCCGGTCCTCTGGAGCTCCGGAGCTCCGGAGCTCCGGTCCCCTGGAGCTCCGGTCCTCTGGAGCTCCGGAACTCCGGAGCTCCGGTCCCCTGGAGCTCCGGAGCTCCGGTCCTCTGGAGCTCCGGAGCTCCGGAGCTCTGGAGCTCCGGAGCTCCGGAGCTCCGGAGCTCCGGTCCCCTGGAGCTCCGGAGCTCCGGTTCTCTGGAGCTCCGGAGCTCCGGAGCTCTGGAGCTCCGGAGCTCCGGAGCTCCGGTCCCCTGGAGCTCCGGAGCTCCGGTCCCCTGGAGCTCTGGAGCTCCGGAGCTCCGGAGCTCTGGAGCTCCGGAGCTCCGGAGCTCCGGTCCCCTGGAGCTCTGGAGCTCCGGAGCTCCGGCCCCCTGGAGCTCCGGAGCTCCGGAGCTCCGGTCCCCTGGAGCTCTGGAGCTCCGGAGCTCCGGAGCTCCGGTCCTCTGGAGCTCCGGAGCTCCGGAGCTCCGGAGCTCCGGAGCTCCGGCCCTCCGGTTCTACTGGTTGTCCGGAGCTCCGGCCCCCCCTGGATCTATGGAGCTCCAGCCCTCCAAAAAAATTCAAAGTCCAACATTTGGACTTAGAAAATTTTCAGATTCCAATATTTTCCCCTCCCTATATACTTGCCGAAGGCTTTCTCCAGACCTCCGGCAAGTGCGGGAGTAGGCTAGCTCATATCCCATAGGTATTGGTAGACCCAAATGAACTGCCCTGGTAGACCTGAAAAATCGAAAAAATGACTATGTCCTTCGCGACTTAGTCATTTTTTCGACTTTTTTCCAAAAAAATGACAGAGTCCTGTCGGACATAGTCATTTTTTCACACTTTTTCCAAAAAAATGACAGAGTCCTGTCGGACATAGTCATTTTTTCACACTTTTTCCAAAAAAATGACAGAGTCCTGTCGGACATAGTCATTTTTTCACACTTTTTCCAAAAAAATGACAGAGTCCTGTCGGACATAGTCATTTTTTCACACTTTTTCCAAAAAAATGACAGAGTCCTGTCGGACATAGTCATTTTTTCACACTTTTCGGACTTAGAATATTTTTCGACTTAGAATATTTTTGACAACCAGGGAATCCTGGAGGTATGGAGCTCCGGTCCTCCTGGAGGTATGGAGCTCCGGTCCTCCTGGAGGTATGGAGCTCCGGTCCTTATGGATCTATGGAGCTCTGGTTCTCCTGGAGCTATGGAGCTCCAGCTTTTATGGAGCTTTTCACATTTCCTGGAGGTTTTTTTTCCTCCATGGAAGTCGAATTAAATACATTTTGGTGATTTCTGGAGGTCTTTTTCCTCCATGGAAGTCGAATTAAATACACTTTTGCGTTTTATGGAGGTCCTATTTTATACATTTTGGTGATTCCTGGAGCTTTTTTCTTCCATGGAAGTCGAATTAAATACACTTTTGCGTTTTATGGAGGTCCTATTTTATACATTTTGGTGATTCCTGGAGCTTTTTTCTTCCATGGAAGTCGAATTAAATACACTTTTGCGTTTTATGGAGGTCCTATTTTATACATTTTGGTGATTCCTGGAGCTTTTTTCTTCCATGGAAGTCGAATTAAATACACTTTTGCGTTTTATGGAGGTCCTATTTTATACATTTTGGTGATTTCTGGAGCTTTTTTCTTCCATGGAAGTCGAATTAAATACACTTTTGCGTTTTATGGAGGTCCTATTTTATACATTTTGGTGATTCCTGGAGCTTTTTTCTTCCATGGAAGTCGAATTAAATACACTTTTGCGTTTTATGGAGGTCCTATTTTATACATTTTGGTGATTTCTGGAGCTTTTTTCTTCCATGGAAGTCGAATTAAATACACTTTTAGGTTTTATGGAGGTCCTATTTTATACATTTTGGTGATTCCTGGAGCTTTTTTCTTCCATGGAAGTCGAATTAAATACACTTTTGCGTTTTATGGAGGTCCTATTTTATACATTTTGGTGATTTCTGGAGGTCTATTCTTCCATGGAAGTCGAATTAAATACACTTTTGCGTTTTATGGAGGTCCTATTTTATACATTTTGGTGATTTCTGGAGCTTTTTTCTTCCATGGAAGTCGAATTAAATACACTTTTGCGTTTTATGGAGGTCCTATTTTATACATTTTGGTGATTTCTGGAGGTCTATTCTTCCATGGAAGTCGAATTAAATACACTTTTGCGTTTTATGGAGGTCCTATTTTATACATTTTGGTGATTCCTGGAGCTTTTTTCTTCCATGGAAGTCGAATTAAATACACTTTTGCGTTTTATGGAGGTCCTATTTTATACATTTTGGTGATTTCTGGAGCTTTTTTCTTCCATGGAAGTCGAATTAAATACACTTTTGCGTTTTATGGAGGTCCTATTTTATACATTTTGGTGATTTCTGGAGCTTTTTTCTTCCATGGAAGTCGAATTAAATACACTTTTGCGTTTTATGGAGGTCCTATTTTATACATTTTGGTGATTCCTGGAGCTTTTTTCTTCCATGGAAGTCGAATTAAATACACTTTTGCGTTTTATGGAGGTCCTATTTTATACATTTTGGTGATTTCTGGAGCTTTTTTCTTCCATGGAAGTCGAATTAAATACACTTTTGCGTTTTATGGAGGTCCTATTTTATACATTTTGGTGATTTCTGGAGCTTTTTTCTTCCATGGAAGTCGAATTAAATACACTTTTGCGTTTTATGGAGGTCCTATTTTATACATTTTGGTGATTCCTGGAGCTTTTTTCTTCCATGGAAGTCGAATTAAATACACTTTTGCGTTTTATGGAGGTCCTATTTTATACATTTTGGTGATTCCTGGAGCTTTTTTCTTCCATGGAAGTCGAATTAAATACACTTTTGCGTTTTATGGAGGTCCTATTTTATACATTTTGGTGATTCCTGGAGCTTTTTTCTTCCATGGAAGTCGAATTAAATACACTTTTGCGTTTTATGGAGGTCCTATTTTATACATTTTGGTGATTTCTGGAGCTTTTTTCTTCCATGGAAGTCGAATTAAATACACTTTTGCGTTTTATGGAGGTCCTATTTTATACATTTTGGTGATTTCTGGAGGTTTTTTCTTCCATGGAAGTCGAATTAAATACACTTTTGCGTTTTATGGAGGTCCTATTTTATACATTTTGGTGATTTCTGGAGCTTTTTTCTTCCATGGAAGTCGAATTAAATACACTTTTAGGTTTTATGGAGGTCCTATTTTATACATTTTGAGCATTTCTGGAGGTTTTTTCTTCCATGGAAGTCGAATTAAATACACTTTTGCGTTTTATGGAGGTCCTATTTTATACATTTTGGTGATTCCTGGAGCTTTTTTCTTCCATGGAAGTCGAATTAAATACACTTTTGCGTTTTATGGAGGTCCTATTTTATACATTTTGGTGATTTCTGGAGCTTTTTTCTTCCATGGAAGTCGAATTAAATACACTTTTGCGTTTTATGGAGGTCCTATTTTATACATTTTGGTGATTTCTGGAGCTTTTTTCTTCCATGGAAGTCGAATTAAATACACTTTTGCGTTTTATGGAGGTCCTATTTTATACATTTTGGTGATTTCTGGAGCTTTTTTCTTCCATGGAAGTCGAATTAAATACACTTTTAGGTTTTATGGAGGTCCTATTTTATACATTTTGAGCATTTCTGGAGGTTTTTTCTTCCATGGAAGTCGAATTAAATACACTTTTGCGTTTTATGGAGGTCCTATTTTATACATTTTGGTGATTTCTGGAGCTTTTTTCTTCCATGGAAGTCGAATTAAATACACTTTTAGGTTTTATGGAGGTCCTATTTTATACATTTTGAGCATTTCTGGAGGTTTATTCTTCCATGGAAGTCTATTTTTATACACTTTTACGTTTTATGGAGGTCCTATTTTATACATTTTGAGCATTTCTGGAGGTTTATTCTTCCATGGAAGTCTATTTTTATACACTTTTACGTTTTATGGAGGTCCTATTTTATACATTTTGAGCATTTCTGGAGGTTTATTCTTCCATGGAAGTCTATTTTTATACACTTTTACGTTTTATGGAGGTCCTATTTTATACATTTTGAGCATTTCTGGAGGTTTATTTCTCCATGGAAGTCTATTTTTATACACTTTTACGTTTTATGGAGGTCCTATTTTATACATTTTGAGCATTTCTGGAGGTTTATTCTTCCATGGAAGTCTATTTTTATACACTTTTACGTTTTATGGAGGTCCTATTTTATACATTTTGAGCATTTCTGGAGGTTTATTCTTCCATGGAAGTCTATTTTTATACACTTTTACGTTTTATGGAGGTCCTATTTTATACATTTTGAGCATTTCTGGAGGTTTATTTCTCCATGGAAGTCTATTTTTATACACTTTTACGTTTTATGGAGGTCCTATTTTATACATTTTGGTGATTTCTGGAGGTCTATTTTAATACATTTTAAGAATTTATGGAGGACCATTTTTATACACTTTACCCATTTATGGAGGTCTATTTTAATACATTTTCACCATTTATGGAGGTCTATTTTAATACAATTTCAGCATTTATGGAACTCTATTTTAATACACTTTAACCATTTCTGGAGGTTGAATTAAATACATTGTATGTGAATATGCATGTTTTGGGCCACTATTTTGAACAGAACCATCCTGGATCCTTATTTTTAAACAGAATAGTTAAATATACATTTACCCAGTCATATGAAACTATTTGTGTATAAAATAAACATACAGAACCGATTTAGCCTTTTATTAAGACAAAATATGTGATGTTAAAGTGTCCAATGTTGATGTCATTGATTTAGACATAACACAACTTCTGAACATCCCTGGATGATAATTTTTATACAGAATTGTCAATTATAGATCTCTTTTAATATTGGTTACCATCTTCATGTTAAAAAACAAACCAGAACCGAAATGGACCGGTTCTAATACAGGCATCGTTTTTATCGCAAATTAGCATGTTTTTGAAACTAATTATGGTGGCAAATAGCCCCAGAACGAGCTATAATCTTTATTTTTTCACAGAATGAGCAAAATATATTCCTCTACACAATATTAAAAAATCAAGTTAATAGTATCAACCAGAACCGACATGGACCGGTTCTAATACGACAACTTTGCAAAAATAGAGTACCAAAATAGAGGTCATTGATTATTGTATAACTAAGCCCCACAATATGTCTTAATGATTAAACTTTAAAGTATATTAGTAAATATGTCTATATCATCATTGAACACCATTCCTGGGTCAAAACACCAACCAGAACCGAAATGGACCGGTTCTAATAAAGACATTGTTTTTATCGCAATTTAGCATGTTTTTGACATTTATTATGATGGCAAATAGCCCCAGAACGAGCTATAATGTTTATTTTTTCACAGAATGAGCAAAATAGTTACATCTACACAATATTAAAAAATCAAATTAATAGCATTAACCAGAACCGACCTGGACCGGTTCTAATTCGACAACTTTGCAAAAAAAGAGTGCCCAGATAGAGGTCATTGATTATGGTATAACTAAGCCCCAGAATATGTTGTAATAATAAAACTTTAAAGTTTATTAGAAAATCGATATATATCATCATTAGACACCATTCCTGGGTCAAAACACCAACCAGAACCGAAATGGACCGGTTCTAATAAAGACATTGTTTTTATCGCAAATTAGCATGTTTTTGAACTTTATTATAGTGGCAATTCGCCCCAGAACCATCTATAATGTTTATTTTTTCACAGAATGAGCAAAAGAGTTACCTTTACACAATATAAAAAAATCAAATTAATAACATTAACCAGAACCGACCTGGACCGGTTCTAATTCGACAACTTTGCAAAAAAAGAGTGCCCAGATAGAGGTCATTGATTATGGTATAACTAAGCCCCAGAATATGTTGTAATAATAAAACTTTAAAGTTTATTAGAAAATCGATATATATCATCATTAGACACCATTCCTGGGTCAAAACACCAACCAGAACCGAAATGGACCGGTTCTAATAAAGACATTGTTTTTATCGCAAATTAGCATGTTTTTAAACTTTATTATAGTGGCAATTCGCCCCAGAACCATCTATAATGTTTATTTTTTCACAGAATGAGCAAAAGAGTTACCTTTACACAATATAAAAAAATCAAATTAATAACATTAACCAGAACCGACCTGGACCGGTTCTAATTCGACAACTTTGCAAAAAAAGAGTGCCCAGATAGAGGTCATTGATTATGGTATAACTAAGCCCCAGAATATGTCTTAATGATAAAATTTTAAAGTATACTAGTAAATATGTCTATATCATCATTGAAGACCATTCCTGGGTCAAAACATTAACCAGAACCGAAATGGACCGGTTCTAATAAAGACATTGTTTTTATCGCAAATTAGCATGTTTTTGACCTTTATTATAGTGGCAATTCGCCCCAGAACCATCCTTAATCTTTATTTTTTCACACAATGACCAGAATAGTTACCTCTACACAATATAAAAAAATCAAATTAATAGCATTCTCCAGAACCGACCTGGACCGGTTCTAATACGACAACTTTGCAAAAATAGAGTACCAAAATAGAGGTCATTGATTATGGTATAACTAAGCCCCAGAATATTTCTTAATGATAAAATTTTAAAGTATATTAGTAAATATGTCTATATCATCATTGAACACCATTCCTGGGTCAAAATATCAACCAGAACCGAAATGGACCGGTTCTAATAAAGACATTGTTTTTATCGCAAATTAGCATGTTTTTGACATTTATTACAGTGGCAATTCGCCCCAGAACCATCTATAATGTTTATTTTTTCACACAGAATGAGCAAAATAGTTACTTCTACACAATATAAAAAAATCAAGTTAATAGCATTAACCAGAACCGACCTGGACCGGTTCTAATTCGACAACTTTGCAAAAATAGAGCACCAAATAAGAGGTCATTGATTATAGTATAACTAAGCCCCAGAACATGCCTTAATGATAAAACTTTAAAGTATATTAGAGAATATACTAACATTATCATTAGACACCAATTTTGTGTCAAAACACTAACCAGAAACGAAATGGACCGGTTCTAATAAAGACATTGTTTTTATCGCAAATTAGCATGTTTTTGACCTTTATTATAGTGGCAATTCGCCCCAGAACCATCCTCAATCTTTATTTTTTCACACAATGACCAGAATAGTTACCTCTACACAATATAAAAAAATCAAATTAATAGCATTCTCCAGAACCGACCTGGACCGGTTCTAATACGACAACTTTGCAAAAATAGAGTTCCAAAATAGAGGTCCTTGATTATAGTATAACTAAGCTCCAGAACATGCCCTAATGATGAAACTTTAAAGTATATTAGTAAATATGTCTATATCATCATTAGACACCATTTTTGGGTCAAATAACCAACCAGAACCGAAATGGACCGGTTCTAATAAAGACATTGTTTTTATCGCAAATTAGCATGTTTTTGACCTTTATTATGTTGGCAAATAGCCCCAGAACCACTTTTAATCTTTATTTTTTCACAGAATGAGCAAAATAGTGTTATCTACACAATATACAAAATTCAAGTTAATAGCACTAACCAGAAACGACATGGACCGGTTCTAATATGATAATTATGCAAAAATTGAGTACCAAAATAGAGGTCATTGATTATGGTATAACTAAGCCCCAGAATAGGTTATATTGATAAAACTTTAAAGTATATTAGAAAATAAATTCCTTACATCATTAGACACCATTCCTGGGTCTAAAAACCAACCAGAACCGAAATGGACCGGTTCTAATAAAGACATTGTTTTTATCGCAAATTAGCATGTTTTTGACCTTTATTATGTTGGCAAATAGCCCCAGAACCACTTTTAATCTTTATTTTTTCACAGAATGAGCAAAATAGTGTTATCTACACAATATAAAAAATTCAAGTTAATAGCACTAACCAGAACCGACATGGACCGGTTCTAATACGACAACTATGCAAAAATAAAGTAACCAAATAGAGGTCATTGATTATAGTATAACTAAGCCCCAGAACATGTTTTAATGATGAAACTTGATATTATATTAAAAAATATACTAACATTATCAATAGACACCATTTTTGTGTCAATACACCAACCAGAACCGAAATGGACCGGTTATAATGCAACCCCTTTTTTTATCGCAAATTAGCATGTTTTTGACCTTTATTATAGTGGCAAATAGCCCCAGAACCATCTATAATGTTTATTTTTTCACAGAATGACCAAAAGAGTTACTTTTACACAATATAAAAAAATCAAATTAATAACAATAACCAGAACCGACCTGGACCGGTTCTAATACGACAACTTTGCAAAAATAGAGTATTAAAATAGAGGTCATTGATTATGGTATAACTAAGCCCCAGAATATGTTTTAATGATGAAACTTTAAATTATATTAGAGAATATACTAACATTATCATTAGACACCAATTATGTGTCAAAACACCAACCAGAACCGAAATGGACCGTTTCTAATAAAGACATTGTTTTTATCGCAAATTAGCATGTTTTTGACCTTTATTATAGTGTCAAATAGCCCCAGAACCATCTATAATGTTTATTTTTTCACAGAATGACCAAAAGAGGTACCTTTACACAATATAAAAAAATCAAATTAATAGCATTAACCAGAACCGACCTGGACCGGTTCTAATACGACAACTTTGCAAAAATAGAGTATTAAAATAGAGGTCATTGATTATGGTATAACTAAGCCCCAGAACATGCCTTAATGATAAAACTTTAAAATATATTAGAGAATATACTAACATTATCATTAAACACAAATTTTGTGTCAATACACCAACCAGAACCGAAATGGACCGGTTCTAATAAAGACATTGTTTTTATCGCAAATTAGCATGTTTTTGACACTTATTATGGTGACAAATAGCCCCAGAACCATCTATAATCTTTATTTTATCACAAAATGACCAAAATAGTTACCTCTATACAATATAAAAAATTCAAGTTAATAGCACTAACCAGAACCGACATGGACCGGTTCTAATACGACAACTATGCAAAAATAAAGTACCCAAATAGAGGTCATTGATTATAGTATAACTAAGCCCCAGAACATGTTTTAATGATGAAACTTTAAATTATATTAGAAAATATAGTAACATTATTATTAGACACCATTTTTGTGTCAATACACCAACCAGAACCGAAATGGACCGGTTATAATGCAACCCCTTTTTTTTATCGCAAATTAGCATGTTTTTGACCTTTATTATAGTGGCAAATAGCCCCAGAACCTTTCTTAGTCTTCATTTTTTCAGAGAATAAGCAAAATAGTTTCAACTACACAATATAAAAAATTCAAGTTAATAGCATTAACCAGAACTGACATGTACCGGTTCTAATACAACAACCATGCAAAATCTTAGTTGTCAATTGGAGGTCATTGATTATAGTATAACTCTGCCCCAGAACATGCCCTAATGATAAAACTTTATATAATATTAGAAAATACATCTACATCATCATTAGAAACCATTCCCAGGTCAAATAACCCACCAGAACCGAACCAAACCTCTTATAATGCAACCACTAAGTTTATCGCAAATTAGCATGTTTTTGATACTATTTATGGTGGTAAATAGTCCCAGAATGTCCCTGAAAGTTTATTTCTTCACAAATAAGTCATTTATACAATTCCCCAGAGATATGACAAAGTCCCCGTGCAAATACAACCACCAGAACCGAAATGGACCATTTCTAATACAGGCATTATGTTAAATCAAGTGTTCCAGTTAATGACACTATTTATTGTATAAAATATCTCCAGAACATCCCTGGATGAATATTTTTACACAGAATTATCAACAATACATATACCTACATATTTAAAAGCATTCCCAGTTTAAAACAATAACCAAAACCGACTAAACCTTATTATAATGCATGCACAATTTTATCGCAAATAGCCATGATTTATAATACTATTTATGGTGGTAGAAATCACCAGAATGTCCCTGAAAGTTAATTTTTTCACTAATATGTCAATAATACACCCCTTTATCTATAAAAAAAAATCCCAAGGTAAAATAACCCTTCAGAACCGAAATGGACCGTATTTAATACAGGCACCTACAATTCAATCATCAAATTTTCCTCGTACCAAGAGCATTTCCAGGCTGAATATCCAACCAGAACTGGTTATTTTGATAGAAAAAGATGTAATATAGACCCAGCAAATATTCAGGCACTTTTCCCCGTGTAAATACACCCACCAGAACCGTTTTTAAACCCGTTTTTATACACTACCGTAAGCAAGTACGCTTTGGACGCTGTTGGGAAAAGTGAAAAAGATGCCCTCCTGTGGACACTTTTTGTCATTACATGCCGTAAGGTATCGAACTTTTGGACGTTTTAAGCAACCCCTGGACCTAGCGATTCGGTTCTTTTGGATTCAATCTACTCTAATAAGTGTCCTCTTATTTTAGAAACAAATTTGGAGTCTATAGGACATTCAGGAAAAAAATAAGACTCCTATTTATGGTTGTATTCTCACTACCAATAATAACCCCATTTGACACACTATTTATGCTATAAAATAGCACCAGAATGTCACTGGATGATAATTTTTTCACTATTTACTCATAAATACATCCTGAATTCATTCAGAACACATAAATATTTAAAATAACCCTCCAGAACCAAATTGAACCGATTTTAATGTGGGCAATATGCACTGTTCTGTACACTATTGATGCTATAAAATAGCCCCAGAATGTCACTGGATGATGATTTCTTCACTATTTAGTCATAAATACATACTGAATTCATTGAGAATACAAAATGATGTCAAATAACCCTCCACAACCAAAATGGACCTTATTTAATACAGGCACCTACAATTCAATCATCAAATTTTCCTCGTACCAAGAGCAATTCCAGGCTGAATATAAACCTAAAACTGATTCTTTTGATATAAAAAGATGTAATATAAACCTAGGAAATATTCAGGAACTTTACCCCGTGTAAATTGACCCATCAGAACCGTTTTGGACCGGTTTTTTATACATTACCGTACGCAAGTACGCTTTGGACGCTGTTGGGAAAAGGGAAAAAAGATGCCCTCCTGTGGACACTTTTTGTCATTACATGCCGTAAGGTATCGAACTTTTGGACGTTTTAAGCCACCCCTGGACTTAGCGATTCGGTTCTTTTGGACTCAATCTATTCTAAATAATGTTTACTTATTTTAGAAACAAATTTGGAGTCTATAGGACATTCAGGAAAAAAATAAGCCTCCTATTTATGGTTGTATTCTCACTACCAATAATAACCCCATTTGACACACTATTTATGCTATAAAATAGGCCCAGAATGTCACTGGATGATAATTTTGACACTATTTAGTCATAAATACATCCTGTTTTCATTCAGAATACATAATTATGTAAAATAACTCTCCAGAACCAAATTGGACCGATTTTTTAATGGGCAATATGCACTGTTCTGTACACTATTTATGGTATGAAATAGGCCCAGAATATAACTGGATGAATATTTTTGACACTATTTAGTTACAAATACATACACTTAGTGATTTGACAACATTATTAGTTAAAATGACCATACAGAACTAATATTACCCAGTTTTAATACAACCAGCATGTCAAATAAAGTAGTCATATGGAGGTCATTCATTATGGTATAACAAAAGCCCAGAACATAACTGGATGATTATTTTTATATAGAATAGTCAAATATACATCCTTATCATCATTGAACACCATTTATAACTAAATACACCCACCAGAACAAAGTGGGCCTAGTTCAAATACAGGCACTGTTTTTAATACAAATTTGCATGTTTTTGACACTTATTAATGTGGCAAATAGCCCCAGAACCAGCCAGGATGATTATTTTTCCAAAGAATAATGTTAATACATACACCAACATAATTGACACAAATTCTTTGTTAATAACATCATTCAGAACCTACATGGACCAGTTGTAATACAAGAAAAAGCCAAAATATAGTGCTCAAATAGAGGTCATTCATTATGGTATAACAAAGCTTCAGAACATGCCTGGAAGATAAAACTTTAAATTATATTAGAAAATACATTCCCATCATCATTGCAAACAAGTTTTGTGTAAATACACCAACCAGAACCGAAATGGACCGGTTATAATAAAGACATTGTTTTTATCGCAAATTAGCATGTTTTGGACACATTTTATAGTGGCAAATATCATCAGAACAATATTGGATCTTGATTTTTGCACAGAATGATAAAGACACATTTATCTACATGCAGTAAAAACCCCTAGTTAACAGCATCAACCAGAACCGAGTGGGCTCGGTTCTGATACCAAAAAACTTGCAAAATAAAATGCAAAAACTGAGGTCATTGATTATAGTATAACAATGCCCCAGAACATGCCTGGATGATAAAACTTTGAATCATATTAGCAAATACATTCTTTTCATCATTGGACACAGAATCCAGGCAAATACACCCACCAGAACCGAAATGGACCGGTTATAATGTAACCCTTATTTTTATCGCAAATTAGCATGTTTTGGACACATTTTATAGTGGCAAATATCATCAGAACAATATTGGATCTTGATTTTTGCACAGAATGATAAAGACACATTTATCTACATGCAGTAAAAACCCCTAGTTAACAGCATCAACCAGAACCGAGTGGGCTCGGTTCTAATACAAGAAACCTGCAAAATAAAATGGGAAAATTCAGGTCATTGATTATGGTATAACAAAGCCCCAGAACATGCGTGGATAATAAAACTTTAAATTATATTAGCAAATACATCCCTTTCATCATTAGACACAAAATCCAAGCAAATACACCCACCAGAACCGAAATGGACCGGTTATAATGCAACCCTATTTTTTATCGCAATTAAGCATGTTTTTGACATTTATTATAGTGCCAAATAACCCCAGAACATTCCAGGATCTTGATTTTTACAGAGAATGATCAAAACACATGTATCTACACGCAGTAAAAATTCCTGGTTAACAGCATTAACCAGAACCGAGTGGGCTCGGTTCTAATACAAAAAACTTGCAAAATAAAATGCAAAAATTGAGGTCATTGATTATGGTATAACAAAGCCTCAGAACATGTATGAATAACAAAACTTTGAATTATATTAGCAAATACATTGTTATCATCATTGGACACAAGTTTTATGCAAATACCCCCACCAGAACCGAAATGGACCGGTTATAATGCAACCATTATTTTTTTCGCAAATTAGCATGTTTTGGACACTTATTATGATGTCAAATAGCCCCAAAACAATCCTGGATCTTGATTTTTACACAGAATGATCAAAACACATGTATCTACATGTAGTAAAAACCCCTGGTTAACAGCACCAACCAGAACCGAGTGGGCTCGGTTCTAATAGAAAAAACTTGCAAAATAAAATGCAAAATTTGAGGTCATTGATTATGATAAAAATAAGCTCCAGAACATCACAGGATGATAAATTTTACACATATTAGTACAAAAGACGTGCACCTCATCAATAGACAAAGGTTATAGCCATATAAACCCACCAGAACCGAAATGGACCGATTATAATGCAACCCTATTTTTTATCGCAATTAAGCATGTTTTTGACATTTATTATAGTGCCAAATAACCCCAGAACAATCCAGGAGCTTGATTTTTACACAGAATGATCACAACACATGTATCTATATGTTGTAAAAACCCCTGGTTAACAGCACCAACCAGAACCGAGTGGGCTCGGTTCTAATACAAAAAAATTGCAAAAT
>NW_027551657.1:12500-52500 GCF_051989575.1 Stigmatopora nigra | reverse complement strand
TTTTTTCACCCTGGTTTTCTTTTTCCCCACCTCCATGGAATAAAGCGTTTTTCATCCAAGTGTGGAGCTCATTACCTCCAGAGTGTGACCGCTGCGTGGTGGTCCCCTCTCTGGAGGTTATGAGCTCCACACTTGGATGAAAAACGCTTTTTTATTTCGACATTTTTCCATTTTACTTTTTTATACCATATCTTCCATGCTGGTTCTTATTTTCCCTGGTTCTTTTTTCTTCTTCCATGGAATAAAGCGTTTTTCATCCAAGTGTGGAGCTCATTACCTCCAGAGTGGGGCCACTGTATGGTGGTCTGCTCTCTGGATGTGATGAGCTCCATACTTGGATGAAAAACGCTTTTTTATTTCGAATTTTTTCCATTTCATTTATATATCTGTTTATTTAATTCCCTCATTGCTGGTACTAATTTCTTCCATGCTGGTTTCTTTTTTCCCCTGGTTCTTTTTTTTCCCTGGTACTAATATCTTCCATGATAAATAGCGTTTTTCATCCAAGTATTGAGTTCATTCCTCCAGAGATGGGTCACTTTATTGTGCTTGCCCGTTCTGGATGTAATGTGCTCCACACTTGGATGAAAAACGCTTTTTTATTTCGATTTTTTTCCATTTTACTTGTTTATTTTATCAATTTTATTCAAGTGTAGTGTCATCTCCACATGCCCCCCCGGGGAAAAAGCACTCTCAGGGGCGAAATACATTAAAAAACAGCCACACAACAGTATTTTTATCAAAACAACAGGAGCTGGAGCTCTCCAGCTGCCTGTGGAGCTCTCCGTGGTGCTGGTGCGCTCTCCAATGTGCTGGGGCGCTCTCCAATATGCTGCGGCGCTCTCCAGTGTGCAGGGGGGTCTCTCCAGAGAATAAAGAAAGCGGAGGGCTTGATCTATTTGGATATGGTTATTTTAAATGATTGTATGCTTGAGTTTTTGACTGTCTCTCAAATAGATTGCAGTACTTAAATGTGTCCGCAAGACGGCGAAAATGAGCACATTTCAGGTTGTAACACATAGGGAAAATGTGCTTATTTTTGTTATTCTTTTTATTCTCCAGCTTCCCTCCCCGTGGAAAATGCACTCCATAACATAAACCCCTAACCCCTAACAATAACACTAACCCCTCACATAAACCCTAACCCCTCGCATAAACCCTAAAAATAACACTAACCCCTCGCATAAACCCTAAAAATAACACTAACCCCTCGCATAAACCCTAACAATAACACTAACCCCTCGCATAAACCCTAACAATAACACTAACCCCTCACATAAACCCTAACCCCTCGCATAAACCCTAAAAATAACACTAACCCCTCGCATAAACCCTAAAAATAACACTAACCCCTCGCATAAACCCTAACAATAACACTAACCCCTCGCATAAACCCTAACAATAACACTAACCCCTCACATTAACCCTAACCCCTCACATAAACCCTAACAATAACACTAACCCCTCGCATAAACCCTAACAATAACACTAACCCCTCACATAAACCCTAACAATAACACTAACCCCTCACATAAACCCTAACCCCTCACATAAACCCTAACAATAACACTAACCCCTCGCATAAACCCTAACAATAACACTAACCCCTCACATAAACCCTAACCCCTCACATAAACCCTAACCCCAAACAGCAACCCTAACATAAACCCTAACCCCTAACAATAACACAAACCCCCAACAAAAACCCTAACCCCTCACATAAACCCTAACCCTAACAAAAACCCTAACATAAACCCTAACCCCTAACATAAACCCTAACCCTAACCCCAACCATACCCCTAACCATAACCCCAACCCTAACCCCAACCCCAAACATAACCCTAACAATAACCCCAACCCCAAACATAACCCTAACCCTAACCCCAACCCCAAACATACCCCTAACCCCAAACATAACCCTAACCATAACCCCAACCCCAAACATACCCCTAACCCTAACCCCAACCCCAAACATAACCCTAACCCTAACCCCAACCCCAAACATACCCCTAACCCCAAACATAACCCTAACCATAACCCCAACCCCAAACATACCCCTAACCCCAACCCTAACCGCAAACATAACCCTAACCATAACCCCAACCCCAAAAATACCCCTAACCCTAACCCCAAACATAACCCTAACCCCAACCCTAACCCCAAACATACCCCTAACCCTAACCCCAACCCCAAACATACCCCTAACCCTAACCCCAACCCTAACCCCAACCCTAACCCCAACCCTAACCCCAAACATACCCCTAACCCCAACCCTAACCCCAAACATACCCCCAACCCTAACCCCAAACATACCCCTAACCCCAAACATACCCCTAACCCCAAACATAACCCTAACCATAACCCCAACCCCAAACATACCCCCAACCCTAACCCCAAACATACCCCTAACCCCAACCCTAACCCCAAACATACCCCTAACCCTAACCCCAACCCTAACCCCAACCCTAACCCCAAACATACCCCTAACCCCAACCCTAACCCCAAACATACCCCTAACCCCAACCCTAACCCCAACCCTAACCCCAACCCTAACCCTAACCCCAACCCTAACCCCAACCCTAACCCCAAACATACCCCCAACCCTAACCCCAAACATACCCCTAACCGTAACCCCAACCATAACCCTAACCATAACCCCAACCATCCCCCTAACCCTAACCCAAACCCTAACCCTAACCCTACCCCTAACCTTTGACCTTTGACCTTTGACCTTTGACCTAAGGAGGTCAAAGGTCAAAGGTCAGGGGTTGGGGTTATGGTTAGGGGTTATTGTTAGGGGTTTTGGTTATTGTTAGGGGTTTTGGTTATTGTTAGGGGTTACTGTTAGGGGTTAGTGTTATTGTTAGGGGTTACTGTTAGGGTTTGGGGTTATTGTTAGGGGTTGGGGTTACTGTTAGGGGTTTTGGTTATTGTTAGGGGTTGCTGTTAGGGTTTGGGTTAATGTTAGGGGTTACTGTTAGGGTTTGGGGTTACTGTTAGGGTTTGGGTTATTGTTAGGGGTTTTGGTTATTGTTAGGGGTTACTGTTAGGGGTTTTGGTTATTGTTAGGGGTTACTGTTAGGGGTTAGTGTTATTGTTAGGGGTTACTGTTAGGGTTTGGGGTTATTGTTAGGGTTTGGGGTTATTGTTAGGGGTTGTGGTTATTGTTAGGGGTTACTGTTAGGGTTTGGGGTTATTGTTAGGGGTTGGGGTTACTGTTAGGGGTTTTGGTTATTGTTAGGGGTTGCTGTTAGGGTTTGGGTTAATGTTAGGGGTTACTGTTAGGGTTTGGGGTTACTGTTAGGGTTTGGGTTATTGTTAGGGGTTTTGGTTATTGTTAGGGGTTACTGTTAGGGGTTTTGGTTATTGTTAGGGGTTACTGTTAGGGGTTAGTGTTATTGTTAGGGGTTACTGTTAGGGTTTGGGGTTATTGTTAGGGTTTGGGGTTATTGTTAGGGGTTGTGGTTATTGTTAGGGTTTTGGTTATTGTTAGGGGTTACTGTTAGGGGTTAGTGTTATTGTTAGGGGTTAGTGTTATTGTTCGGGGTTACTGTTAGGGGTTTTGGTTATTGTTAGGGTTTTGGTTATTGTTAGGGGTTACTGTTAGGGGTTAGTGTTATTGTTAGGGTTTTGGTTATTGTTAGGGGTTACTGTTAGGGGTTAGTGTTATTGTTAGGGGTTAGTGTTATTGTTCGGGGTTACTGTTAGGGGTTTTGGTTATTGTTAGGGTTTTGGTTATTGTTAGGGGTTACTGTTAGGGGTTAGTGTTATTGTTAGGGGTTTTGGTTATTGTTAGGGGTTATTGTTATTGTTAGGGGTTGTTGTTAGGGGTTATTGTTATTGTTAGGGGTTACTGTTAGGGGTTTTGGTTATTGATCGGGGTTACTGTTAGGGGTTTTGGTTATTGTTAGGGTTTTGGTTATTGTTAGGGGTTACTGTTAGGGGTTAGTGTTATTGTTAGGGGTTTTGGTTATTGTTAGGGGTTATTGTTATTGTTAGGGGTTGTTGTTAGGGGTTATTGTTATTGTTAGGGGTTACTGTTAGGGGTTTTGGTTATTGTTCGGGGTTACTGTTAGGGGTTTTGGTTATTGTTAGGGTTTTGGTTATTGTTAGGGGTTACTGTTAGGGTTTGGGTTATTGTTAGGGGTTATGGTTATTGTTAGGGGTTACTGTTAGGGGTTTTGGTTATTGTTAGGGTTTTGGTTATTGTTAGGGGTTACTGTTAGGGGTTTGGGTTATTGTTAGGGGTTACTGTTATTGTTAGGGGTTATTGTTATTGTTAGGGGTTACTGTTATTGTTAGGGGTTACTGTTAGGGGTTATGGTTATTGTTAGGGGTTTTGGTTATTGTTAGGGGTTACTGTTGGGGTTTGGGGTTATTGTTAGGGGTTTTGGTTATTGTTAGGGTTTTAGTTATTGTTAGGGGTTACTGTTAGGGGTTTTGGTTATTGTTAGGGTTAGTGTTATTGTTAGGGGTTATGGTTATTGTTAGGGGTTACTGTTAGGGGTTGTGGTTACTGTTAGGGGGTTATGGTTACTGTTAGGGGTTACTGTTAGGGGTTTTGGTTATTGTTAGGGGTTACTGTTATTGTTAGGGGTTATGGTTATTGTTAGGGGTTTTGGTTAATGTTAGGGGTTACTGTAAGGGTTTTTGTTTATTGTTAGGGGTTTTGGTTACTTTTAGGGGTTACTGTTAGGGTTTGGGGTTATTGTTAGGGGTTTTGGTTACTGTTAGGGGTTTTGGTTGTTGTTGGGGTTATTGTTAGGGGTTTTGGTTATTGTTAGGGGTTACTGTTATTGTTAGGGGTTATGGTTATTGTTAGGGGTTACTGTTAGTGGTTTTGGTTATTGTTAGGGGTTACTGTTAGGGTTTATGTTATTGTTAGGGGTTATGGTTATTGTTAGGGGTTACTGTTAGTGGTTTTGGTTATTGTTAGGGGTTACTGTTAGGGTTTATGTTATTGTTAGGGGTTTTGGTTATTGTTAGGGGTTACTGTTAGGGGTTTTGGTTATTGTTAGGGGTTACTGTTAGGGTTTGGGGTTATTGTTAGGGGTTTTGGTTATTGTTAGGGGTTATTGTTATTGTTAGGGGTTACTGTTAGGGGTTTTGGTTACTGTTAGGGGTTACTGTTAGGGTTTGGGTTATTGTTAGGGGTTATGTTTTTTGTTAGGGGTTGGTACAGTAGACAGTAATATTTCCAATTATAATAGTGATTGTATTATAATAGATCTGGTTCGTTTCTGGAAGGTTATTTTACCTATGTATGTGGTCATATCTCTGGTTGGATGTATTTTCTATCATTTTGTGTCAAAAATTATCATCCTGGCTTGTTCTGGGGCTATATCTGACCATAACTACTGTCTAAAACAAGCATATTTAATAATAGAAAGCCCTTAAAACCATTAAAATGGATTAAATTAATGACTAAAATGTATTTAAATGATGAAATATAATGACTCGAGTTTAATTTAATCTATTCTGTATTTTTAAACACTTTAAATGAGCCCAGGGAACGTATTTTAGCCATAAAAAGGGTTTATTTTAACAATTGTAATGACAAAAAGTGTCCACAGGAGGGCATCTTTTCTCCCTTTTCCAGACTTGTAATGACAAAAAGTGTCCACAGGAGGGCATCTTTTCTCCCTTTTCCAAAACAGCGTCTCTCGTCCATTTCTTACGGTACTGTATAAAAAAACTGGTTAAAAACGGTTCTCTTGGGTCAATTAAGACGGGGTAAAGTGCCTAAATATTTGCTGGGACTATATATCTTCTTTTTTTATCAAAAGAATCATTTTTGAATGTATATCCAGCCGGGAAATGCTTTTGGTACGAGTAAAAATGGATGACTGAATTGTAGTTGCCTGTATTAAATACAGTCCATTTCGGTTCTGGAGGGTTATTTTAATTTAAAATTTTTTTCTATATATAAAGGGGTGTATTATTGACAAATTGGTGAAAAAATTAACTTCCAGGGACATTCTGTTGATTTTTTATCACTATAAATAGTAGCCTAAATCATGCCTATTTTCGCTAAAATGATGCATGCATTATAATAAGGTCCAGTCGGTTCTAGTTGTTGTTTTTAACTGGGAATTGTGTCAAATGTGTAAAGGGATGTATTATACTTGTGCTGTGTAAAAATAAAGATTTAATAATGTTCTTGGACTATTTTATACCATAAATAGTGTCATAAACACTGGCACTTGATATAGCATATTGCCTTGTATTAAAAACGGTCCATTTTGGTTCTGGAAGGTTATTTAGATTCAGGACTTTGTCTTATCTCTGGGTGGATGTATTAATGAATGATTTGTGAAGAAATAAACTTTTAGGGACGTTCTGGGACTATTTTTTTACCATAAATAGTGTACAAAAACATGCTTATTTGCGATAAAATGTTGCATGTATTTGAACCAGGTCCAGTTGGTTTTGGTTGATGGTTTGACATGTGGATGGTGTCCATTGAATAAAGGAATGTGTTTTTGATTAAATGGTGTAAAATTTATCATCCAGTGATGTTCTGGAGTTTTAATATTCTATAATCAATGACCTCCATTTGGGTACTGTGTTTTTGCATGGTGGTTGCATTATAACCGGTCCATTTCGGTTCTGGAGTGTTGTTTTAACTGGGAATTTTTTTCATTGTATTTGGCAATGTATTTTGCTTATTCTTTGAAAAAATCAACATCCAGGATGGTTCTGATGCTATTTGTCACTATAATAAATGTCCAAAACATACTAATTTGCGATAAAAATACGGGTGTCATTATAACCGGTCCATTTCGGTTCTGGTGGGTGTATTTGCCCAAAATCTTTGTTCATTGATGAAAGTGATGTATTTTTGACAATTCTGTATAAAAATTATCATCCAGACATGTTCTGGGCCTTTGTAATATCATAATCAATGACGTCTAATTTTGTACTTTATTTTGCACGTTTTTTTGTATTAGAACCGAGCCTTCTCGGTTCTGGTTTGTGTTATTAATCAGAACTTTTTATATGTTGTTGCTGGATGTATTGTAATCATTCTGTGAAAAAATCAACATCCAGGATGGTTCTGGGGCTATTTGGCACCATAATAAATGTCCAAAACATGCTAATTTGCGATAAAATTATGGGTTGTGTTATAACCGGTCCATTTCGGTTCTGGTGGGTGTATTTGGCCAAAATCTTTTTTCATTTATAATGGTAACGTGTTTTTGACAATTCTGTATAAAATTCATCATCCAGGGATGTTTTGAAGCTTTGTAATATCATATTCAAAGATGTCTAATTCTTAACTTTATTTTGCACGTTTTTTGTATTAGAACCGAGCCCACTCAGTTCTGGTTGGTGCTGTTAACCAGGGGTTTTTACATCATGTATATGAATGTGTTTTTATCATTCTGTGAAAAAATCAACATCCAGGATGGTTCTGATGCTATTTGGCACTATAATAAATGTCAAAAACATGCTAATTTGCGATAAAAATAAGGGTTGCATTATAACCGGTCCATTTCGGTTCTGGTGTGTGTATTTGCCTAAAACCTGTGTCTTTTGATGACATGGATGTCTTTTTGACTAAGATGTGTAAAAATTAACACTTAGTGATGTTTTAAAGCTGTGTTATACCATAATCAATGAACTCAGTTTTCACAATTTATTTTGCAATTTTTTGGTATTAGAACCGAGCCAACTCGGTTCTGGTTGGTGCTATTAACCAGATTTTTTAAAAATATGTGAGTAAATGTATAAGCAACATTCTGTGAAAAAAATCAATATCCAGGATGGTTCTGGGGCTATTTTATACTATAATAAATGTCCAAAACATGCTAATTTGCGATAAAAATAAGGGTTGCATTATAACCGGTCCATTTCGGTTCTGGTGTTTGTATTTGCCTGGAACTTGTATCTATTAATGACATTGATGTCTTTTTGACTAATATGTGTAAAAATTATCACTTAATGATGTTGTAAAGCTTTGTTATACCATAATCAAGGAACTCAGTTTTTGCAATTTATTTTGCAAGTTTTTTGTATTAGAACCGAGCTTACTCGGTTCTGGTTGATGCTATTAACCAGAATTTTTTAGATAATGTGAGTTTATGTATTAGCAACATTCTGTGAAAAAATTAACATCCAAGATGGTCCTGGGGCAATTTGCCACTATAAAATATGTTCAAAACATGCAAATTTGCGATAAAAATAAGGGTTGCATTAGAACCGGTCCATTTCGGTTCTGGTTAGTGTATTGACCCAGGATCGGTTTCCAATGATAATGTGAATGTGTTTTCTAATGTTATTTAAAATTTTGTCATTCAGACATGTTCTGGGGCTTTGTAATATCATATTAAATGACATCTATTTTTTTACTTTATTTTGCAATTTTTTTGTATTAGAACCGAGCTTACTCGGTTCTGGTTGGTGCTGTTAACCAGGCGTTTTTACCCAATGTAGATGAATGTGTTTTTATCATTCTTTGTAAAAATGAAGATCCAAGATGGTTCTGGGGCAATTTTATGTTAGAAAATGTGTCCAAAACATGCTAATTTGCGATAAAATCATTGCCTGTATTATAACCGGTCCATTTCGGTTCTGGTAGGTGTATTTACTCAGGATTTGTGTCCAATGATGAAATGGATCTATTATTGACAATTCTATATAAAATTCATCATCCAGGGATGTTCAGGGCCTTTGTAATGTCCAAATCAATGACCTCTAATTGTGTACTTTATTTTTGCATGTTTGTTGTATTAGAACCGGTCCATGTCGGTTCTGGAAATTGCTATAAACCAGAATTTTTACCCACTTTTAGGTAGATGTATTATCATCATTCTGTGAAAAAATAAACTTCCAGGGACATTCTGGGGCTATTTGCCATCACAAATAGTGTCAAAAAGTGTATATTTGCGATAAAAATAGTGCTTGTATTAGAACGGGTCCATTTCGGTTCTGGTTGGTGTATTTACTCAAAACTTGTTTCTAATGATGATGGGAATGTATGATTGACTATTTTGTATAAAAATTATCATCCAGACATGTTCTGAAACTTTATTATACTATAATGAATGACCTCTATTTCAGCACTATATCTTGCACATTTTCATGTATTAGAACTAGTCCATATCGGTTCTGAATGATGTTATAAACCAGAATTATTGTCTATTATGTGTGTGTATGTATTTACATTATTTTGTGTAAAAATAATCATCCTGGCATGTTCTGGGACAATTTGCCACCATAAATAGTGTCAAAAACATGCAAATTTGTGTTAAAAATAGTGCCTGTATTTGAACTAGGCCCATTTGGTTCTGGTGGGTTTATTTAGTTATAAATGGTGTTCAATGATGATAAGGATGTATTTTTAACTATTCTGTATAAAAATTATCATCCAGGCATATTCTGAAGCTTTGTTATACCATAAAGTATGACCTCTATATGACTACTTTATTTGACATGCTGGTTGTATTAGAAGTTGGTCATATAAGTTCTGGATAGTCATTTTAACTAAGAATGTGGTCAAATCACTAAGTGTATGTATCTCTAACTAAATAGTGTCAAAAAATATTCATCCAGGGACATTCTGGGGCTATTTCATACATTAAATAGTGTACAAAACATGTATATTGCCTACATTAAAATCAGTCCAATTTGGTTCTGGATGAATATTTTAACTATTTATGTGGTTTTATTCATTTGTGTATGTATTTATGACTAACTTGTGAAAAAATAAAGATCTAGGATGATTCTGGGGCTGTTTTATCCTATAAATACTGTTGAAAACAGGCCTCTATGCAATAAACACATTGACAGTGTTAAAATAAGTCCATTTTGGTTCTGGTTGTTATTTTTACACATGAATGTAATCTAATATCATGGGAGACGTATTTATGACTAAATAGTGTAAAAATATTCATCCAGTGACATTCTGGGCCTATTTTATACAAGAAATAGTGTGTCAAATGGGGTTATTATTAGTAGTGATGAATACAACCATAAATAGTAGTCCTATTTTTTTCCTGAATGTCCTATAGACTCCAAATTTGTTTTTAAAATAAGAGGACATTAATTAGAATAGATTGAGTGCAAAAAAACCGAATCGCTAGGTCCAGGGGATGCTTAAAACGTCCAAAAGTTCGATACCGTACGGCGTGTAATGACAAAAAGTGTCCACAGGAGGGCATCTTTTTCCCTTTTCCCAACAGCGTCCAATGCGTACTGTAGTGTATAAAAACGGGTTGGAAACGGTTCTGGTGGGTCAATTTACACGGGGAAAAGTGCCTGAATATTTGCTGAGTCTATATTACATCTTTTTATATCAAAATAACCGGTTACAAGTTAATATTTAGCTCGGAAAAGCTTTTGATACCATACAAATTGTACAAAACATGCATATAACCTGTAATAAAATGGGTCCAATTTGTTTTTTGAGGATCATTTCAAGTGGGAATGTGTTAAAATTACTTGGTGGATGTATTTCTTACTAATTTGTGTAAAAATAATCATCCAGGGATATTCTGGGGCTATTTTATACCATAAATAGTGTACAAAACATGTATATTGCCTACAATAAAATCAGTCCAATTTAGTTCTGGATGAGTATTTTACCTATTTATGTGGTCTTATTCATTTGTGCATGTATTTATGACTAACTTGTGAAAAAATAAAGATGCATGATGATTCTGGGGCTATTTTATCCTACAAATAGTGTTCAAAACATGCCTCAATTCAATAAACACATTGACAGTGTTAAAATAAGTCCATTTTGGTTCTGGTATTTAGTTTTACACATTAATGTAATCTAATATCATGGGAGACGTATTTATGACTAAATAGTGTAAAAATATTCATCCAGTGACATTCTGGGGTTATTTTATACAAGAAATAGTGTGTCAAATGGTGTTATTATGAGTAGTGATGAATACAACCATAAATAGGAGGCTTATTTTTTTCCTGAATGTCCTATAGACTCCAAATTTGTTTCTAAAATAAGTAAACATTATTTAGAATAGATTGAGTCCAAAAGAACCGAATCGCTAAGTCCAGGGGCTGCTTAAAACGTCCAAAAGTTCGATACCTTACGGCGTGTAATGACAAAAAGTGTCCACAGGAGGGCATCTTTTTCCCTTTTCCAAACAGCGTCAATCGTCCAAAACTTACGGTAGTGTATAAAAACGGGTCCAAAACGGTTCTGATGGGTCAATTTACACCGGGAAAAGTGCCTGAATATTTCCTAGGTCTATATTACATCTTTTTATATCAAAATAACAAGTTCTGTTTGGATATTCAGCCAGGAAATACCTTTGGTACGAGGAAAATTTGATGACTGAATTGTAGTTGCCTGTATTAAAACCGGTCCATTTCAGTTTTGGGGGGTTATTTTGATTTAGGATTTTTTTCTCTATTTAGGTAGATGTTTTGTTGACAGATTGGTGAAAAAAATAACTTTCAGGGACATTCTGGTGATTTTTACCACCTTAAATAGTATCATAAATCATGGCAATTTGCGATAAAATTGTGCATGCATTATAATAAGGTCCAGTCGGTTCTGGTTAGTTCTATTAACCAGGAATTGTTTTAAATGTGTAAAGGGATGTATTTAGCTTATTCTGTGTAAAAATAAAGATCCAATAATGTTCTGGGACTATTTTATATCATAAATAGTGTCATAAACATGGGCATTTGATATAGTATAGTGCCTGTATTAAAAACGGTCCATTTTTGGTTCTGGAGTGTTATTTTGATTTGGGATTTTATTTTATCTCTGTGTGGATGTAATAATGACTGATTTGTGTAAAAATAATCATCCAGGGATGTTCTGGGACTAATTTTTACTATAAATAGTGTCAAAAACATGCTTATTTGCGATAAAATGTTGCCTTTAATTAAACAAGGCCCAGTTGGTTCTGGTTGATAGTTTGACCTGGAAATGATGTCCAATGATGATAAGAATGTCTTATTGACTAAATGGTTTCAAAATTATCATCTTAACATGTTCTGGACCTTAATTATACCATAATCAATGACCTCCATTTGGGTACTGTGTTTTTGCATGGATGTTGTAATAAAACCGAGCCCACTCGGTTCTGGTTATTCTGATTAACCAGAATTTTTTATATTGTGTAGACTAATCTATTTTGCGTATTCTGTGAAAAAATTATGATCCAGGATGCTTTTGGGGCTATTTGCCAACATAAAATGTGTTCAAAACATGCTAATTTGCGATAAAAATAAGGGTTGCATTATAACCGGTCCAATTCGGTTTTGGTGGGGTTTTTTTTCCTGAAACTTGTGTTAAATTAAATGGGAATATCTTTTTGAATAATATGTGTAAAATTTATCATCCTGTGATGTTTTGGAGCTTAGTTATACCATAATCAATGACCTCAATTTTTGCATTTTATTTTGCAAGTTTTTTGTATTAGAACCAAGCTTACTCGGTTCTGGTTAATACTGTTAAACAGGGGTTTTTACTACAAGTAGATAGATGTGTTTCAATCATTCTGTGTAAAAATAAAGATCCATGATGGTTCTGGGGCTATTTGGCATAATAATAAGTGTCAAAAACATGCTTAATTGCGATAAAAATATAGGTTGCATTACAACCGGTCCATTTCGGTTCTGATGGGTTTATTTGGCTATCACTTTTGTCTAATGATGAGGTGGATGTCTTTTTGACTAATTTCTGTAAAATTTATCATCTTGTGATGTTCTGGAGCTTAGTTCTACCATAATCAGTGACCTCAATTTTTGCATTTCATTTTGCAAATTTTTTGTATTAGAACCGAGCCCACTCGGTTCTGGTTAGTGCTGTTATCCAGGGGTTTTTACTACATATATAGACATGTGTTTTGATCATTCTGTGTAAAAATCAAGATCCAGGATTGTTCTGGGGTTATTTGGCACCATAATAAGTGTCAAAAACATGCTAATTTGCGATAAAAATAAAGGTTGCATTATAACCGGTCCATTTCGGTTCTGGTGGGTTTATTTGGCTTAAATCTTTGTTTAATGATGAGGTGTATTTCTTTTTGACTAAAATTTGTAAAATTTATCATCCTCTGATGTTCTTGAGCTTAGTTATACCATAATCAATGACTTCTATTTTTGCATTTTATTTTGCAATTTTTTTGTATTAGAACCGAGCCCACTCAGTTCTGTTTGGTGCTGTTAACCAGGGGTTTTAATAACATATAGATACATGTGTTGTGATCATTCTGTGTAAAAATCAAGCTCCTGGATTGTTCTGGGGTTATTTGGCACTATAATAAATGTCAAAAACATGCTTAATTGCGATAAAAAATAGGGTTGCATTATAATCGGTCCATTTCGGTTCTGGTGTGTGTATTTGGCTTAAATCTTTGTCTACTGATGAGGTGCATGTCTTTTTGACTAAAATGTGTACAATTTATCATCCTCTGATGTTCTTGAGCTTAGTTATACCATAATCAATGACGTCTATTTTTGCATTTTATTTTGCAAATTTTTTGTATTAGAACCGAGCCCACTCGGTTCTGGTTGGTGCTGTTAACCAGGGGTTTTTACAACATATAGATACATGTGTTGTGATCATTCTGTGTAAAAATCAAGCTCCTGGATTGTTCTGGGGTTATTTGGCACTATAATAAATGTCAAAAACATGCTTAATTGCGATAAAAAATAGGGTTGCATTATAATCAGTCCATTTCGGTTCTGGTGGGTTTATATGGCTATAACCTTTGTCTATTGATGAGGTGCACGTCTTTTGTACTAATATGTGTAAAATTTATCATCCTGTGATGTTCTGGAGCTTATTTTTATCATAATCAATGACCTCAAATTTTGCATTTTATTTTGCAAGTTTTTTCTATTAGAACCGAGCCCACTCGGTTCTGGTTGGTGCTGTTAACCAGGTGTTTTTACTACATGTAGATACATGTGTTTTGATCATTCTCTGTAAAAATCAAGATCCAGGATTGTTTTAGGGCTATTTGACATCATAATAAGTGTCCAAAACATGCTAATTTGCGAAAAAAATAAGGGTTGCATTATAACCGGTCCATTTCGGTTCTGGTGGGGGTATTTGCATGAAACTTGTGTCCAATGATGATAACAATGTATTTGCTAATATATTTCAAAGTTTTGTTATTCAGGCATGTTCTGAGGCTTTGTTATACCATAATCAATGACCTCAATTTTTGCATTTTATTTTGCAAGTTTTTTGGTATTAGAACCGAGCCCACTCGGTTCTGGTTAATGCTGTTAACCAGGAATTTTTACTGCGTGTAGATACATGTGTTTTGATCATTCTGTGTAAAAATCAAGATCCTGGATTGTTCTGGGGTTATTTGGCACTATAATAAATGTCAAAAACATGCTTAATTGCGATAAAAAATAGGGTTGCATTCTAACCGGTCCATTTCGGTTCTGGTGGGTGTATTTGCTTGGATTTTGTGTCCAATGATGAAAGGGATGTATTTGCTAATATAATTTAAAGTTTTATTATCCACGCATGTTCTGGGGCATTGTTATACTATAATCAATGACCTCAGTTTTTGCATTTTATTTTGCAAGTTTTTTGGTATTAGAACCGAGCCCACTCGGTTCTGGTTGATGCTGTTAACTAGGGGTTTTTACTGCATGTAGATAAATGTGTCTTTATCATTCTTTGCAAAAATAAAGATCCATGATGGTTCTGGGGCTATTTGCCATTGTAAAATGTGTCCAAAACATGCTAATTTGCGATAAAAATAAGGGTTACATTATAACCGGTCCATTTCGGTTCTGGTGGGTGTATTTGCCTGGATTTTGTGTCCAATGATGAAAAGAATGTATTTGCTAATATGATTCAAAGTTTTATCATCCAGGCATGTTCTGGGGCATTGTTATACTATAATCAATGACCTCAGTTTTTGCATTTTATTTTGCAAGTTTTTTGGTATTAGAACCGAGCCCACTCGGTTCTGGTTGATGCTGTTAACTAGGGGTTTTTACTGCATGTAGATAAATGTGTCTTTATCATTCTGTGCAAAAATCAAGATCCAATTATGTTCTGATGATATTTGCCACTATAAAATGTGTCCAAAACATGCTAATTTGCGATAAAAAATATGTCTTTATTATAACCGGTCCATTTCGGTTCTGGTTGGTGTATTTACACAAAACTTGTTTGCAATGATGATGGGAATGTATTTTCTAATATAATTTAAAGTTTTATCTTCCAGGCATGTTCTGAAGCTTTGTTATACCATAATGAATGACCTCTATTTGAGCACTATATTTTGGCTTTTTCTTGTATTACAACTGGTCCATGTAGGTTCTGAATGATGTTATTAACAAAGAATTTGTGTCAATTATGTTGGTGTATGTATTAACATTATTCTTTGTAAAAATAATCATCCTGGCTGGTTCTGGGGCTATTTGCCACATTAATAAGTGTCAAAAACATGCAAATTTGTGTTAAAAAATAGTGCCTGTATTTGAACTAGGCCCACTTTGTTCTGGTGGGTGTATTTAGTTATAAATGGTTTTCAATGATGATAAGGATGTATATTTGACTATTCTATCTAAAAATAATCATCCAGTTATGTTCTGGGCTTTTGTTATACCATAATGAATGACCTCCATATGACTACTTTATTTGACATGCTGGTTGTATTAAAACTGGGTAATATAAGTTCTGTATGGTCATTTTAACTAATAATGTTGTCAAATCACTAAGTGTATGTATTTGTAACTAAATAGTGTCAAAAATATTCATCCAGTTATATTCTGGGCCTATTTCATACCATAAATAGTGTACAGAACAGTGCATATTGCCTATTAAAAAATCGGTCCAATTTGGTTCTGGAGAGTTATTTTACATAATTATGTATTCTGAATGAAAACAGGATGTATTTATGACTAAATAGTGAAAAAATTATCATCCAGTGACATTCTGGGCCTATTTTATAGCATAAATAGTGTGTCAAATGGGGTTATTATTGGTAGTGAGAATACAACCATAAATAGGAGGCTTATTTTTTTCCTGAATGTCCTATAGACTCCAAATTTGTTTCTAAAATAAGTAAACATTATTTAGAATAGATTGAGTCCAAAAGAACCGAATCGCTAAGTCCAGGGGTGGCTTAAAACGTCCAAAAGTTCGATACCTTACGGCGTGTAATGACAAAAAGTGTCCACAGGAGGGCATCTTTTTTCCCTTTTCCCAACAGCGTCCAAAGCGTACTTGCGTACGGTAATGTATAAAAAACCGGTCCAAAACGGTTCTGATGGGTCAATTTACACGGGGTAAAGTTCCTGAATATTTCCTAGGTTTATATTACATCTTTTTATATCAAAAGAATCAGTTTTAGGTTTATATTCAGCCTGGAATTGCTCTTGGTACGAGGAAAATTTGATGATTGAATTGTAGGTGCCTGTATTAAATAAGGTCCATTTTGGTTGTGGAGGGTTATTTGACATCATTTTGTATTCTTAATGAATTCAGTATGTATTTATGACTAAATAGTGAAGAAATCATCATCCAGTGACATTCTGGGGCTATTTTATAGCATCAATAGTGTACAGAACAGTGCATATTGCCCACATTAAAATCGGTTCAATTTGATTCTGGGGGGTTATTTTAAATATTTATGTGTTCTGAATGAATTCAGGATGTATTTATGACTAAATGGTGAAAAAATTATCATCCAGTGACATTCTGGTGCTATTTTATAGCATAAATAGTGTGTCAAATGGGGTTATTATTGGTAGTGAGAATACAACCATAAATAGGAGTCTTATTTTTTTCCTGAATGTCCTATAGACTCCAAATTTGTTTCTAAAATAAGAGGACACTTATTAGAGTAGATTGAATCCAAAAGAACCGAATCGCTAGGTCCAGGGGTTGCTTAAAACGTCCAAAAGTTCGATACCTTACGGCATGTAATGACAAAAAGTGTCCACAGGAGGGCATCTTTTTCACTTTTCCCAACAGCGTCCAAAGCGTACTTGCTTACGGTAGTGTATAAAAACGGGTTTAAAAACGGTTCTGGTGGGTGTATTTACACGGGGAAAAGTGCCTGAATATTTGCTGGGTCTATATTACATCTTTTCCTATCAAAATAACCAGTTCTGGTTGGATATTCAGCCTGGAAATGCTCTTGGTACGAGGAAAATTTGATGATTGAATTGTAGGTGCCTGTATTAAATACGGTCCATTTCGGTTCTGAAGGGTTATTTTACCTTGGGATTTTTTTTTATAGATAAAGGGGTGTATTATTGACATATTGGTGAAAAAATTAACTTTCAGGGACATTCTGGTGATTTCTACCACCATAAATAGTATTATAAATCATGGCTATTTGCGATAAAATTGTGCATGCATTATAATAAGGTTTAGTCGGTTCTGGTTATTGTTTTAAACTGGGAATGCTTTTAAATATGTAGGTATATGTATTGTTGATAATTCTGTGTAAAAATATTCATCCAGAGATGTTCTGGAGATATTTTATACAATAAATAGTGTCATTAACTGGAGCACTTGATTTAACATAATGCCTGTAATAGAAATGGTCCATTTCGGTTCTGGTGGATGTATTTGCACGGGGACTTTGTCATATCTCTGGGGAATTGTATAAATGACTTATTTGTGAAGAAATAAACTTTCAGGGACATTCTTGGACTATTTCCCACCATAAATAGTATCAAAAACATGCTAATTTGCGATAAACTTAGTGGTTGCATTATAAGAGGTTTGGTTCGGTTCTGGTGGGTTATTTGACCTGGGAATGGTTTCTAATGATGATGTAGATGTATTTTCTAATTTTATATAAAGTTTTATCATTAGGGCATGTTCTGGGGCAGAGTTATACTATAATCAATGACCTCCAATTGACAACTAAGATTTTGCATGGTTGTTGTATTAGAACCGGTACATGTCAGTTCTGGTTAATGCTATTAACTTGAATTTTTTATATTGTGTAGTTGAAACTATTTTGCTTATTCTCTGAAAAAATGAAGACTAAGAAAGGTTCTGGGGCTATTTGCCACTATAATAAAGGTCAAAAACATGCTAATTTGCGATAAAAAAAAGGGGTTGCATTATAACCGGTCCATTTCGGTTCTGGTTGGTGTATTGACACAAAAATGGTGTCTAATAATAATGTTACTATATTTTCTAATATAATTTAAAGTTTCATCATTAAAACATGTTCTGGGGCTTAGTTATACTATAATCAATGACCTCTATTTGGGTACTTTATTTTTGCATAGTTGTCGTATTAGAACCGGTCCATGTCGGTTCTGGTTAGTGCTATTAACTTGAATTTTTTATATTGTATAGAGGTAACTATTTTGGTCATTTTGTGATAAAATAAAGATTATAGATGGTTCTGGGGCTATTTGTCACTATAATAAGTGTCAAAAACATGCTAATTTGCGATAAAAACAATGTCTTTATTAGAACCGGTCCATTTCGGTTCTGGTTGGTGTATTGACACAAAATTGGTGTTTAATGATAATGTTAGTATATTCTCTAATATATTTTAAAGTTTTATCATTAAGGCATGTTCTGGGGCTTAGTTATACCATAATCAATGACCTCTATTTTAATACTCTATTTTTGCAAAGTTGTCGTATTAGAACCGGTCCAGGTCGGTTCTGGTTAATGCTATTAATTTGATTTTTTTATATTGTGTAAAGGTACCTCTTTTGGTCATTCTGTGAAAAAATAAGTATTATAGATGGTTCTGGGGCCATTTGACACTATAATAAAGGTCAAAAACATGCTAATTTGCGATAAAAACAATGTCTTTATTAGAAACGGTCCATTTCGGTTCTGGTTGGTGTTTTGACACATAATTGGTGTCTAATGATAATGTTAGTATATTCTCTAATATAATTTAAAGTTTCATCATTAAAACATATTCTGGGGCTTAGTTATACCATAATCAATGACCTCTATTTTAATACTCTATTTTTGCAAAGTTGTCGTATTAGAACCGGTCCAGGTCGGTTCTGGTTAATGTTATTAATTTGATTTTTTTATATTGTGTAAAGGTAACTCTGTTGGTCATTCTGTGAAAAAATAAACATTATAGATGGTTCTGGGGCTATTTGACACTATAATAAAGGTCAAAAACATGCTAATTTGCGATAAAAAAAAGGGGTTGCATTATAACCGGTCCATTTCGGTTCTGGTTGGTGTATTGACACAAAAATGGTGTCTATTGATAATGTTAGTATATTTTTTAATATAATATCAAGTTTCATCATTAAAACATGTTCTGGGGCTTAGTTATACTATAATCAATGACCTCTATTTGGTTACTTTATTTTTGCATAGTTGTCGTATTAGAACCGGTCCATGTCGGTTCTGGTTAGTGCTATTAACTTGAATTTTTTATATTGTTTAGAGGTAACTATTTTGGTCATTGTGTGAAAAAATAAAGATTATAGATGGTTCTGGGGCTATTTGTCACCATAATAAGTGTCAAAAACATGCTAATTTGCGATAAAAACAATGTCTTTATTAGAACCGGTCCATTTCGGTTCTGGTTGGTTTTTAGACCCAGGAATGGTGTCTAATGATGTAAGGAATTTATTTTCTAATATATTTTAAAGTTTTATCATTGTAACCTATTCTGGGGCTTAGTTATACTATAATCAATGACCTCTATTTGGGTACTTTATTTTTGCATAGTTGTCGTATTAGAACCGGTCCATGTCGGTTCTGGTTAGTGCTATTAACTTGAATTTTTTATATTGTATAGAGGTAACTATTTTGGTCATTTTGTGATAAAATAAAGATTATAGATGGTTCTGGGGCTATTTGTCACCATAATAAGTGTCAAAAACATGCTAATTTGCGATAAAAACAATGTCTTTATTAGAACCGGTCCATCTCGGTTCTGGTTGGTGTATTGACACAAAATTTGTGTTTAATGATAATGTTAGTATATTCTCTAATATATTTTAAAGTTTTATCATTAAGGCATGTTCTGGGGCTTAGTTATACCATAATCAATGACCTCTATTTTAATACTCTATTTTTGCAAAGTTGTCGTATTAGAACCGGTCCAGGTCGGTTCTGGTTAATGCTATTAATTTGATTTTTTTATTATGTGTAAAGGTACCTCTTTGGGTCATTCTGTGAAAAAATAAACATTATAGATGGTTCTGGGGCTATTTGACACTATAATAAAGGTCAAAAACATGCTAATTTGCGATAAAAACAATGTCTTTATTAGAACCGGTCCATTTCGGTTCTGGTTGGTGTTTTGACCCAGAAATGGTGTTCAATGATGATATAGACATATTTACTAATAGACTTTAAAATTTTATCATTAAGACATATTCTGGGGCTTAGTTATACCATAATCAATGACCTCTATTTTGGTGATCTATTTTTGCAAAGTTGTCGTATTAGAACCGGTCCAGGTCGGTTCTGGTTAATGCTATTAATTTGATTTTTTTTATATTGTGTAAAGGTAACTCTTTTGGTCATTCTGTGCAAAAATAAACATTATAGATGGTTCTGGGGCTATTTGACACTATAATAAAGGTCAAAAACATGCTAATTTGCGATAAAAACAATGTCTTTATTAGAACCGGTCCATTTCGGTTCTGGTTGGTGTTTTGACCCAGAAATGGTGTTCAATGATGATATAGACATATTTACTAATAGACTTTAAAATTTTATCATTAAGACATATTCTGGGGCTTAGTTATACCATAATCAATGACCTCTATTTTGGTGATCTATTTTTGCAAAGTTGTCGTATTAGAACCGGTCCAGGTCGGTTCTGGTTAATGCTATTAATTTGATTTTTTTTATATTGTGTAAAGGTAACTCTTTTGGTCATTCTGTGCAAAAATAAACATTATAGATGGTTCTGGGGCTATTTGACACTATAATAAAGGTCAAAAACATGCTAATTTGCGATAAAAACAATGTCTTTATTAGAACCGGTCCATTTCGGTTCTGGTTGGTGTTTTGACCCAGAAATGGTGTTCAATGATGATATAGACATATTTACAAATAGACTTTAAAATTTTATCATTAAGACATATTCTGGGGCTTAGTTATACCATAATCAATGACCTCTATTTTGGTGATCTATTTTTGCAAAGTTGTCGTATTAGAACCGGTCCATGTCGGTTCTGGTTAGTGCTATTAACTTGAATTTTGTATATTGTGTAGATAACACTATTTTGCTCATTCTGTGAAAAAATAAAGATTAAAAGTGGTTCTGGGGCTATTTGCCAACATAATAAAGGTCAAAAACATGCTAATTTGCGATAAAAACAATGTCTTTATTATAACCGGTCCATTTCGGTTCTGGTTGGTTATTTGACCCAGAAATGGTGTCTAATGATGATATAGACCTATTTACTAATATACTTTAAAGTTTCATCATTAGGGCATGTTCTGGAGCTTAGTTATACTATAATCAATGACCTCTATTTTGGAACTCTATTTTTGCAAAGTTGTCGTATTAGAACCGGTCCAGGTCGGTTCTGGTTATCGCTATTAATTTGATTTTTTTATATTGTGTAGATGTAACTATTTTGGTCATTCTGTGAAAAAATAAACATTATAGATGGTTCTGGGGCGAATTGCCACTATAATAAAAATCAAAAACATGCTAATTTGCGATAAAAACAATGTCTTTATTAGAACCGGTCCATTTCGGTTCTGGTTGGTGTTTTGACCCAGGAATGGTCTTCAATGATGATATAGACATATTTCCTAATATACTTTAAAGTTTTATCATTAAGGCATGTTCTGGGGCTTAGTTATACTATAATCAATGACCTCTTATTTGGTGCTCTATTTTTGCAAAGTTGTCGTATTAGAACCGGTCCAGGTCGGTTCTGGAGAATGCTATTAATTTGATTTTTTTATATTGTGTAGAGGTAACTATTCTGGTCATTGTGTGAAAAAATAAAGATTAAGGATGGTTCTGGGGCGAATTGCCACTATAATAAAGGTCAAAAACATGCTAATTTGCGATAAAAACAATGTCTTTATTAGAACCGGTCCATTTCGGTTCTGGTTAATGTTTTGACCCAGGAATGGTCTTCAATGATGATATAGACATATTTACTAATATACTTTAAAGTTTTATCATTAAGGCATGTTCTGGGGCTTAGTTATACTATAATCAATGACCTCTTATTTGGTGCTCTATTTTTGCAAAGTTGTCGAATTAGAACCGGTCCAGGTCGGTTCTGGTTAATGTTATTAATTTGATTTTTTTATATTGTGTAAAGGTAACTCTTTTGGTCATTCTGTGAAAAAATAAACATTATAGATGGTTCTGGGGCGAATTGCCACTATAATAAAGTTCAAAAACATGCTAATTTGCGATAAAAACAATGTCTTTATTAGAACCGGTCCATTTCGGTTCTGGTTGGTGTTTTGACCCAGGAATGGTGTCTAATGATGATATATATCGATTTTCTAATAAACTTTAAAGTTTTATTATTACAACATATTCTGGGGCTTAGTTATACCATAATCAATGACCTCTATCTGGGCACTCTTTTTTTGCAAAGTTGTCGAATTAGAACCGGTCCAGGTCGGTTCTGGTTAATGCTATTAATTTGATTTTTTAATATTGTGTAGATGTAACTATTTTGCTCATTCTGTGAAAAAATAAACATTATAGCTCGTTCTGGGGCTATTTGCCATCATAATAAATGTCAAAAACATGCTAAATTGCGATAAAAACAATGTCTTTATTAGAACCGGTCCATTTCGGTTCTGGTTGGTGTTTTGACCCAGGAATGGTGTCTAATGATGATATATATCGATTTTCTAATAAACTTTAAAGTTTTATTATTACAACATATTCTGGGGCTTAGTTATACCATAATCAATGACCTCTATCTGGGCACTCTTTTTTTGCAAAGTTGTCGTATTAGAACCGGTCCAGGTCAGTTCTGGTTAATGCTATTAATTTGATTTTTTAATATTGTCTAGATGTAACTATTTTGCTCATTCTGTGAAAAAATCAATATTATAGATGGTTCCGGGGCTATTTGCCATCATAAAAAAGGTCAAAAACATGCTAAATTGCGATAAAAACAATGTCTTTATTAGAACCGGTCCATTTCGGTTCTGGTTGGTGTTTTGACCCAGGAATGGTGTTCAATGATGATATAGACATATTTACTAATATACTTTAAAGTTTAATCATTAAGACATATTGTGGGGCTTAGTTATACAATAATCAATGACCTCTATTTTGGTACTCTATTTTTGCAAAGTTGTCGTATTAGAACCGGTCCATGTCGGTTGTGGTTGATACTATTAACTTGATTTTTTAATATTGTGTAGAGGAATATATTTTGCTCATTCTGTGAAAAAATAAAGATTATAGCTCGTTCTGGGGCTATTTGCCACCATAATTAGTTTCAAAAACATGCTAATTTGCGATAAAAACAATGCCTGTATTAGAACCGGTCCATTTCGGTTCTGGTTTGTTTTTTAACATGAAGATGGTAACCAATATTAAAAGAGATCTATAATTGACAATTCTGTATAAAAATTATCATCCAGGGATGTTCAGAAGTTGTGTTATGTCTAAATCAATGACATCAACATTGGACACTTTAACATCACATATTTTGTCTTAATAAAAGGCTAAATCGGTTCTGTATGTTTATTTTATACACAAATAGTTTCATATGACTGGGTAAATGTATATTTAACTATTCTGTTTAAAAATAAGGATCCAGGATGGTTCTGTTCAAAATAGTGGCCCAAAACATGCATATTCACATACAATGTATTTAATTCAACCTCCAGAAATGGTTAAAGTGTATTAAAATAGAGTTCCATAAATGCTGAAATTGTATTAAAATAGACCTCCATAAATGGTGAAAATGTATTAAAATAGACCTCCATAAATGGGTAAAGTGTATAAAAATGGTCCTCCATAAATTCTTAAAATGTATTAAAATAGACCTCCAGAAATCACCAAAATGTTTAAAATAGGACCTCCATAAAACGTAAAAGTGTATAAAAATAGACTTCCATGGAGAAATAAACCTCCAGAAATGCTCAAAATGTATAAAATAGGACCTCCATAAAACGTAAAAGTGTATAAAAATAGACTTCCATGGAAGAATAAACCTCCAGAAATGCTCAAAATGTATAAAATAGGACCTCCATAAAACGTAAAAGTGTATAAAAATAGACTTCCATGGAGAAATAAACCTCCAGAAATGCTCAAAATGTATAAAATAGGACCTCCATAAAACGTAAAAGTGTATAAAAATAGACTTCCATGGAAGAATAAACCTCCAGAAATGCTCAAAATGTATAAAATAGGACCTCCATAAAACGTAAAAGTGTATAAAAATAGACTTCCATGGAAGAATAGACCTCCAGAAATGCTCAAAATGTATAAAATAGGACCTCCATAAAACGTAAAAGTGTATAAAAATAGACTTCCATGGAAGAATAGACCTCCAGAAATGCTCAAAATGTATAAAATAGGACCTCCATAAAACGTAAAAGTGTATAAAAATAGACTTCCATGGAAGAAAAAACCTCCAGAAATGCTCAAAATGTATAAAATAGGACCTCCATAAAACCTAAAAGTGTATTTAATTCGACTTCCAAGGAAGAAAAAACCTCCAGAAATGCTCAAAATGTATAAAATAGGACCTCCATAAAACCTAAAAGTGTATTTAATTCGACTTCCATGGAAGAAAAAACCTCCAGAAATGCTCAAAATGTATAAAATAGGACCTCCATAAAACGTAAAAGTGTATAAAAATAGACTTCCATGGAGAAATAAACCTCCAGAAATGCTCAAAATGTATAAAATAGGACCTCCATAAAACGTAAAAGTGTATAAAAATAGACTTCCATGGAAGAATAAACCTCCAGAAATGCTCAAAATGTATAAAATAGGACCTCCATAAAACGTAAAAGTGTATAAAAATAGACTTCCATGGAAGAATAGACCTCCAGAAATGCTCAAAATGTATAAAATAGGACCTCCATAAAACGTAAAAGTGTATAAAAATAGACTTCCATGGAAGAATAGACCTCCAGAAATGCTCAAAATGTATAAAATAGGACCTCCATAAAACGTAAAAGTGTATAAAAATAGACTTCCATGGAAGAAAAAACCTCCAGAAATGCTCAAAATGTATAAAATAGGACCTCCATAAAACCTAAAAGTGTATTTAATTCGACTTCCAAGGAAGAAAAAACCTCCAGAAATGCTCAAAATGTATAAAATAGGACCTCCATAAAACCTAAAAGTGTATTTAATTCGACTTCCATGGAAGAAAAAACCTCCAGAAATGCTCAAAATGTATAAAATAGGACCTCCATAAAACGTAAAAGTGTATAAAAATAGACTTCCATGGAGAAATAAACCTCCAGAAATGCTCAAAATGTATAAAATAGGACCTCCATAAAACGTAAAAGTGTATAAAAATAGACTTCCATGGAAGAATAAACCTCCAGAAATGCTCAAAATGTATAAAATAGGACCTCCATAAAACGTAAAAGTGTATAAAAATAGACTTCCATGGAAGAATAGACCTCCAGAAATGCTCAAAATGTATAAAATAGGACCTCCATAAAACGTAAAAGTGTATAAAAATAGACTTCCATGGAAGAAAAAACCTCCAGAAATGCTCAAAATGTATAAAATAGGACCTCCATAAAACCTAAAAGTGTATTTAATTCGACTTCCATGGAAGAAAAAAGCTCCAGGAATCACCAAAATGTATAAAATAGGACCTCCATAAAACGCAAAAGTGTATTTAATTCGACTTCCATGGAAGAAAAAACCTCCAGAAATGCTCAAAATGTATAAAATAGGACCTCCATAAAACCTAAAAGTGTATTTAATTCGACTTCCATGGAAGAAAAAAGCTCCAGGAATCACCAAAATGTATAAAATAGGACCTCCATAAAACGCAAAAGTGTATTTAATTCGACTTCCATGGAAGAAAAAAGCTCCAGGAATCACCAAAATGTATAAAATAGGACCTCCATAAAACGCAAAAGTGTATTTAATTCGACTTCCATGGAAGAAAAAACCTCCAGAAATGCTCAAAATGTATAAAATAGGACCTCCATAAAACGCAAAAGTGTATTTAATTCGACTTCCATGGAAGAAAAAAGCTCCAGAAATCACCAAAATGTATAAAATAGGACCTCCATAAAACGCAAAAGTGTATTTAATTCGACTTCCATGGAAGAAAAAAGCTCCAGAAATCACCAAAATGTATTTAATTCGACTTCCATGGAGGAAAAAAAACCTCCAGGAAATGTGAAAAGCTCCATAAAAGCTGGAGCTCCATAGCTCCAGGAGAACCAGAGCTCCATAGATCCATAAGGACCGGAGCTCCATACCTCCAGGAGGACCGGAGCTCCATACCTCCAGGAGGACCGGAGCTCCATACCTCCAGGAGGACCGGAGCTCCATACCTCCAGGAGGACCGGAGCTCCATACCTCCAGGATTCCCTGGTTGTCAAAAATATTCTAAGTCGAAAAATATTCTAAGTCCGAAAAGTGTGAAAAAATGACTATGTCCGACAGGACTCTGTCATTTTTTTGGAAAAAGTGTGAAAAAATGACTATGTCCGACAGGACTCTGTCATTTTTTTGGAAAAAGTGTGAAAAAATGACTATGTCCGACAGGACTCTGTCATTTTTTTGGAAAAAGTGTGAAAAAATGACTATGTCCGACAGGACTCTGTCATTTTTTTGGAAAAAAGTCGAAAAAATGACTAAGTCGCGAAGGACATAGTCATTTTTTCGATTTTTCAGGTCTACCAGGGCAGTTCATTTGGGTCTACCAATACCTATGGGATATGAGCTAGCCTACTCCCGCACTTGCCGGAGGTCTGGAGAAAGCCTTCGGCAAGTATATAGGGAGGGGAAAATATTGGAATCTGAAAATTTTCTAAGTCCAAATGTTGGACTTTGAATTTTTTTGGAGGGCTGGAGCTCCATAGATCCAGGGGGGGCCGGAGCTCCGGACAACCAGTAGAACCGGAGGGCCGGAGCTCCGGAGCTCCGGAGCTCCGGAGCTCCGGAGCTCCAGGGGGCCGGAGCTCCGGAGCTCCGGAGCTCCGGAGCTCCAGAGCTCCAGGGGACCGGAGCTCCGGAGCTCCGGAGCTCCAGGGGACCGGAGCTCCGGAGCTCCGGAGCTCCAGAGCTCCGGAGCTCCAGAGCTCCGGAGCTCCGGAGCTCCAGAGCTCCAGGGGACCGGAGCTCCAGAGCTCCGGAGCTCCGGAGCTCCAGGGGACCGGAGCTCCGGAGCTCCGGAGCTCCAGGGCTCCAGAGCTCCAGAGCTCCGGAGCTCCGGAGCTCCGGAGCTCCAGAGAACCGGAGCTCCGGAGCTCCAGGGGACCGGAGCTCCGGAGCTCCGGAGCTCCGGAGCTCCAGAGCTCCGGAGCTCCGGAGCTCCAGAGGACCGGAGCTCCGGAGCTCCAGGGGACCGGAGCTCCGGAGTTCCGGAGCTCCAGAGGACCGGAGCTCCAGGGGACCGGAGCTCCGGAGCTCCGGAGCTCCAGAGGACCGGAGCTCCGGAGCTCCAGAGCTCCAGAGCTCCGGAGCGCCAGGGCTCCAGAGCTCCAGAGCTCCGGAGCTCCGGAGCTCCAGGGGACCGGAGCTCCGGAGCTCCAGAGCTCCGGAGCTCCAGAGCTCCGGAGCTCCAGAGCTCCGGAGCTCCGGAGCTCCAGGGGACCGGAGCTCCGGGGCTCCGGAGCTCCAGAGGACCGGAGCTCCGGAGCTCCAGGGGACCGGAGCTCCGGAGTTCCGGAGCTCCAGAGGACCGGAGCTCCGGAGCTCCAGGGGACCGGAGCTCCGGAGCTCCGGAGCTCCAGGGGACCGGAGCTCCAGGGCTCCAGAGCTCCAGAGCTCCGGAGCTCCGGAGCCCCAGAGAACCGGAGCTCCGGAGCTCCGGAGCTCCGGACAACCGGAGCTCCAGAGGACCGGAGCTCCAGGGGACCGGAGTTTCGGAGCTCCGGAGCTCCAGAGCTCCGGAGCTCCGGAGCTCCAGAGCTCCGGAGCTCCGGAGCTCCGGAGCTCCGGACAACCAGTAGAACCGGAGCTCCGGAGCTCCAGAGAACCGGAGCTCCGGAGCTCCGGAGCTCCAGAGGACCGGAGCTCCGGAGCTCCAGAGAACCGGAGCTCCGGAGCTCCAGAGAACCGGAGCTCCGGAGCTCCGGAGCTCCAGAGGACCGGAGCTCCGGAGCTCCGGAGCTCCAGAGGACCGGAGCTCCGGAGCTCCAGAGAACCGGAGCTCCGGAGCTCCAGAGAACCGGAGCTCCGGAGCTCCAGGGGACCGGAGCTCCGGAGCTCCAGAGCCCCGGAGCTCCAGAGGACCGGAGCTCCGGAGCTCCAGAGAACCGGAGCTCCGGAGCTCCAGAGGACCGGAGCTCCGGAGCTCCGGAGCTTTCCTGGTTCTCAAAAATTTTCTAAGTCCAAAAAAATTTCTAAGTCCAACTTTTGGACTTAGAAAATTTTTTGGACTTAGAAAATTTTTCAACTTTTTCGACAAAAAGCTCCATAACTCGAAAAATATATGGAGCTCGGAGCTGCAATTTTAACCATATTCCAGGGAAGCTCCATAGAACCGGTACGTGGAAGGAGAAAAGGATCGAAAGACATGACCCATATAAATCACCCACTCCTGCAATTTCCGGTGGTCTGCAAAAAGCCTTCGGCAAGTATATAGGGAGAGGAAAAATTTGAATGTGAGCTCCAGGCGTCGGGCCGAGCCTGTCCTCTGCCGGTATGGGATCCAAAAGGTTCACATTCGGGCATCCTTCTCACGAAGTGCCCCGGTCCTAGGTGGTTCGGTTGAATTTTAATGAATTTTTCAAAGTGAAAAACTTTGAAAAAAAATGGGCGAAAAAATGGCTATGTCTTTCAGCGGGGGCTGAGAGAAAAAGTGTCCGAAGGAGCGCTGCCTTCGGATACAAACGGGCAAATGTCCCGGTGAAAATCCTGGTTCTCAAAAATTTTCTAAGTCCGAAAATTTTTCTAAGTCCAAAAATTTTTCTAAGTCCAACTTTTGGACTTAGAATTTTTTTGGAAGGCCGGAGCTCCAGAGATCCAGTGGGCCGGAGGACCGGAGCTCCGGAGGGCCGGAGGACCGGAGCTCCATAGAACCAGAGATCCAAGAGGACCGGAGCTCCGGAGGGCAAGAGCTCCAGAGATCCATGAGGGCCGGAGCTCCGGAGTACCGGAGCTCCAGAGATCCATGAGGGCCGGAGCTCCGGAGTACCGGAGCTCCAGAGATCCAGAGATCCAGAGGGCCGGAGCTCCGGACTACCGGAGCTCCAGAGATCCAGAGGGCCGGAGGACCGGAGCTCCATAGAGCCAGGAGGGCTGGAGCTCCAGAGAACCAGGAAAGCTGGAGCTCCAGAGAACCACGAGGGCCGGAGCTCCAGGGAGCCAGACAATTTCCTGGTTCTCAAAAATTTTCTAAGTCCGAAAATTTTTCTAAGTCCAAAAAAAATTCTAAGTCCAAAAATCTTGGAAAAAACGACTATGTCTTTCAGCGGGGGCTGAGAGAAAAAGTATCCGAAGGAGCGCTGCCTTCGGATACAAACGGGACAATGTCCCGGTGAAAAATCCTGGTTCTTCGAAAAATGTCTGAAAAAATGACTATGTCCAACAGCGGTGTGTCAATGGAAAAGTGTCCGAAGAAGCGAGGTCTTCGGATACAAACGGGCAGATGTCCCGGTGAAAAGCTCTGGTTCTCAAAAATTTTCTAAGTCCGAAAATTTTTCTAAGTCCAAAAAAAATTCTAAGTCCAAAAATCTTGGAAAAAACGACTATGTCTTTCAGCGGGGGCTGAGAGAAAAAGTATCCGAAGGAGCGCTGCCTTCGGATACAAACGGGCAGATGTCCCGGTGAAAATCCTGGTTCTCAAAAATGGCAAAAAAATGACTATGTCCAACAGCGGTGTGTCAAAGGAAAAGTGTCCGAAGGAGCGCTGCCTTCGGACACAAACGGGCAGATGTCCCGGTGAAAAGCTCTGGTTCTCAAAAATTTTCTAAGTCCAAAAAAAATTCTAAGTCCAAAAATCTTGGAAAAATGACTATGTCTTTCAGCGGGGGCTGAGAGGAAAAGTGTCCGACCATGCACTATCTTCGGATAGAAATGGGACAATGTCCCGGTGAAAATCCTGGTTCTCAAAAAAATGGCAAAAAAATGACTATGTCCAACAGCGGTGTGTCAAAGGAAAAGTGTCCGAAGGAGCGCTGCCTTCGGACACAAACGGGCAGATGTCCCGGTGAAAAGCTCTGGTTCTCAAAAATTTTCTAAGTCCAAAAAATTTTCTAAGTCCAAAAAAAATTCTAAGTCCAAAAATCTTGGAAAAAACGACTATGTCTTTCAGCGGGGGCTGAGAGAAAAAGTATCCGAAGGAGCGCTGCCTTCGGATACAAACGGGCAGATGTCCCGGTGAAAATCCTGGTTCTCAAAAATGTCTGAAAAAATGACTATGTCCAACAGCGGTGGTTCAAAGGAAAAGTGTCCGAAGGAGCGCTGCCTTCGGACACAAACGGGCAGATGTCCCGGTGAAAAGCTCTGGTTCTCAAAAATTTTCTAAGTCCGAAAAAAATTCTAAGTCCAAAAAAAATTCTAAGTCCAAAAATCTTGGAAAAAACGACTATGTCTTTCAGCGGGGGCTGAGAGAAAAAGTATCCGAAGGAGCGCTGCCTTCGGATACAAATGGGACAATGTCCCGGTGAAAATCCTGGTTCTCAAAAATGTCTGAAAAAATGACTATGTCCAACAGCGGTGTGTCACAGGAAAAGTGTCCGAAGGAGCGCTGCCTTCGGACACAAACGGGCAGATGTCCCGGTGAAAAGCTCTGGTTCTCAAAAATTTTCTAAGTCCAAAAAATTTTCTAAGTCCAAAAAAAATTCTAAGTCCAAAAATCTTGGAAAAAACGACTATGTCTTTCAGCGGGGGCTGAGAGAAAAAGTATCCGAAGGAGCGCTGCCTTCGGATACAAATGGGACAATGTCCCGGTGAAAATCCTGGTTCTCAAAAATGTCTGAAAAAATGACTATGTCCAACAGCGGTGTGTCACAGGAAAAGTGTCCGAAGGAGCGCTGCCTTCGGACACAAACGGGCAGATGTCCCGGTGAAAAGCTCTGGTTCTCAAAAATTTTCTAAGTCCAAAAAAAATTCTAAGTCCAAAAATCTTGGAAAAATGACTATGTCTTTCAGCGGGGGCTGAGAGGAAAAGTGTCCGACCATGCACTATCTTCGGATAGAAATGGGACAATGTCCCGGTGAAAATCCTGGTTCTCAAAAATGTCTGAAAAAATGACTATGTCCAACAGCGGTGTGTCACAGGAAAAGTGTCCGAAGGAGCGCTGCCTTCGGATACAAACTGGCAAAAGTCCCGGTGAAAAGCCCTGGTTCTCAAAAATTTTCTAAGTCCAAAAAAAATTCTAAGTCCAAAAAAACGGACTCTGTCATTTTTTTGGAAAAAGTGTGAAAAAATGACTATGTCCGACAGGACTCTGTCATTTTTTTGAGAAAAAGTCTGAAAAAATGACTATGTCCAACGGGACTTAGTCGTTTTTTTGAGCTTCTCAAAAATTTTCTAAGTCCAAAAAATTTTCTAAGTCCGAAAAAGTGTGAAAAAATGACTATGTCCGACAGGACTTAGTCGTTTTTTCAGAAAATTTCTGAAAAAACGACTAAGTCCTGTCGGACATAGTCGTTTTTTCGATTTTTTAGGTCTACCAGGGCTTCTCATTTGGGTCTACCAAGGCATGTGATTTGGGTCTACCAATACCCCTAGGATATGATTTGCCTACTCCCGCAATTTCCGGTGGTCTGCAAAAAGCCTTCGGCAAGATTATAGGGAGAGGAAAATTTTGAATGTGAGCTCCAGGCCTAAGACCGACCCCTCTCTCCCCAGTAGGCCGACGGAAGGAGCTCACATTCGGGCACAGTACTTTTGCAATGCCCCTTGTCCCCCTGGTTCTCCCGAATTGAAGCGAATTTTTTCTAAGTGTGGCTGGACTTAGAAAAATTTTCGGGAGTGAAAAGAACCAGAGAGACCGTCCTGAGGGACTGAAACAGGCCGAAAAAGGTGTCACACTCGGCTTGGCAATATGAAAAAGGCCCTTCCAAAATCCTGGAGGTTTGGGCCTGACCTCCAGAGCTCCAGAGCTCCAGAGATCCAGAGGGCCGGAGGACCGGAGCTCCATAGATCCAGGAGTGTCCGGGAGCTCCAGAGCTCCAGAGATCCACACACGAACGAGACTCAGGGTGTCCATGACTTATGCCTGGTGGTATGGACATCCAAAAATCTTCCACGGAAGTTGGAAGAACCAGGCGAGGGCAGACCGTCGTGAGTGTTCTTGGCAAAGTCCTGGAGCCAGAACATAGAAAACTCTTCTACGGAAGAACCAGGCAAAAGATCCAGAGGGCCGGAGGACCGAAGCTCCAGAGCTCCAGAGATCCACACTAGAGAGAATTCGTGGGTGTCCATGACTTATGCCTGGTGGTATGGACATCCAAAAATCTTCCACGGAAGTTGGAAGAACCAGGCGAGGGCAGACCGTCGTGAGTGTTCTTGGCAAAGTCCTGGAGCCAGAACATATAAAACTCTTCTAAGGAAGAACCAGGCAAAAGATCCAGAGGGCCGGAGGACCGAAGCTCCAGAGCTCCAGAGATCCACACATGAACGAGACTCAGGGTGTCCATGACTTATGCCTGGTGGTATGGACATCCAAAAATCTTCCACGGAAGTTGGAAGAACCAGGCGAGGGCAGACCGTCGTGAGTGTTCTTGGCAAAGACCTGGAGCCAGAACATAGAAAACTCTTCTACGGAAGAACCAGGCAAAAGATCCAGAGGGCCGGAGGACCGAAGCTCCAGAGCTCCAGAGATCCACACCAGAGAGAATTCGTGGATGTCCATGACATATGCCTGGTGGTATGGACATCCAAAAATCTTCCACAAAAGTTGGAAGAACCGGGCCAGTGGCAAAAAGTCGTGAGTGTACGTGCAAAAGTCCTGGAGCATGTACATATAAAACTCTTCTACGGAAGAACCAGGCGCCGGAGACCGTCGTGAGTGTTCTTGGCAAAGACCTGGAGCCAGAACATAGAAAACTCTTCTACGGAAGAACCAGGCAAAAGATCCAGAGGGCCGGAGGACCGAAGCTCCAGAGCTCCAGAGATCCACACCAGAGAGAATTCGTGGATGTCCATGACATATGCCTGGTGGTATGGACATCCAAAAATCTTCCACAAAAGTTGGAAGAACCGGGCCAGTGGCAAAAAGTCGTGAGTGTACGTGCAAAAGTCCTGGAGCATGTACATATAAAACTCTTCTACGGAAGAACCAGGCGCCGGAGACCGTCGTGAGTGTTCTTGGCAAAGACCTGGAGCCAGAACATAGAAAACTCTTCTACGGAAGAACCAGGCAAAAGATCCAGAGGGCCGGAGGACCGAAGCTCCAGAGCTCCAGAGATCCACACCAGAGAGAATTCGTGGATGTCCATGACATATGCCTGGTGGTATGGACATCCAAAAATCTTCCACAAAAGTTGGAAGAACCGGGCCAGTGGCAGAAAGTCGTGAGTGTACGTGCAAAAGTCCTGGAGCATGTACATATAAAACTCTTCTACGGAAGAACCAGGCGCCGGAGACCGTCGTGAGTGTTCTTGGCAAAGACCTGGAGCCAGAACATAGAAAACTCTTCTACGGAAGAACCAGGCAAAAGATCCAGAGGGCCGGAGGACCGAAGCTCCAGAGCTCCAGAGATCCACACTAGAGAGAATTCGTGGATGTCCATGACATATGCCTGGTGGTATGGACATCCAAAAATCTTCCACAAAAGTTGGAAGAACCGGGCCAGTGGCAAAAAGTCGTGAGTGTACGTGCAAAAGTCCTGGAGCATGTACATATAAAACTCTTCTACGGAAGAACCAGGCGCCGGAGACCGTCGTGAGTGTTCTTGGCAAAGACCTGGAGCCAGAACATAGAAAACTCTTCTACGGAAGAACCAGGCATTTCCATACCAAAGTCCCGGCGGTATGGTCATATCTCTTCCATGCAAGTTGGAAGAACCGGGCAAAGGGGCGGACATGCAACCGAAAAATCATTTTAATCAAGAACCGGTACATGGAAAGAGAAAATAAGGTCTGAAGACACGAACACAGGTCTGTGAGCTAGGGGGTCGGCACCTGCCCAAAAATGGTGTCTGCGTCCATGCCAAAGACAGGGCGGTATGGACGTAGAAAAACCATGTACCGGAGATACCTTTATGACAAAGGACGGTGCATGGAAAGAGAAAATGAGGAGCGAAGACACAAACTGTGAGCTAGGGGGTCGGCACCAGCCTAAAAATGGTGTGTACATGCAAAAGTCCTGGAGCATGTACATATAAAACTCTTCTACGGAAGAACCAGGCGCCGCAGACCGTCGTGAGTGTTCTTGGCAAAGTCCTGGAGCCAGAACATAGAAAACTCTTCTACGGAAGAACCAGGCATTTCCATACCAAAGTCCCGGCGGTATGGTCATATCTCTTCCATGCAAGTTGGAAGAACCGGGCAAAGGGGCGGACATGCAACCGAAAAATCATTTTAATCAAGAACCGGTACATGGAAAGAGAAAGAGGACTGAAGTCCAAATGTTGGACCGGAGCTCCGGAGCTCCAGAGAACCGGAGCTCCGGAGCTCCAGAGAACCGGAGCTCCGGAGCTCCAGGGGACCGGAGCTCCGGAGCTCCAGAGCCCCGGAGCTCCAGAGGACCGGAGCTCCGGAGCTCCAGAGAACCGGAGCTCCGGAGCTCCAGAGGACCGGAGCTCCGGAGCTCCGGAGCTTTCCTGGTTCTCAAAAATTTTCTAAGTCCAAAAAAATTTCTAAGTCCAACTTTTGGACTTAGAAAATTTTTTGGACTTAGAAAATTTTTCAACTTTTTCGACAAAAAGCTCCATAACTCGAAAAATATATGGAGCTCGGAGCTGCAATTTTAACCATATTCCAGGGAAGCTCCATAGAACCGGTACGTGGAAGGAGAAAAGGATCGAAAGACATGACCCATATAAATCACCCACTCCTGCAATTTCCGGTGGTCTGCAAAAAGCCTTCGGCAAGTATATAGGGAGAGGAAAAATTTGAATGTGAGCTCCAGGCGTCGGGCCGAGCCTGTCCTCTGCCGGTATGGGATCCAAAAGGTTCACATTCGGGCATCCTTCTCACGAAGTGCCCCGGTCCTAGGTGGTTCGGTTGAATTTTAATGAATTTTTCAAAGTGAAAAACTTTGAAAAAAAATGGGCGAAAAAATGGCTATGTCTTTCAGCGGGGGCTGAGAGAAAAAGTGTCCGAAGGAGCGCTGCCTTCGGATACAAACGGGCAAATGTCCCGGTGAAAATCCTGGTTCTCAAAAATTTTCTAAGTCCGAAAATTTTTCTAAGTCCAAAAATTTTTCTAAGTCCAACTTTTGGACTTAGAATTTTTTTGGAAGGCCGGAGCTCCAGAGATCCAGTGGGCCGGAGGACCGGAGCTCCGGAGGGCCGGAGGACCGGAGCTCCATAGAACCAGAGATCCAAGAGGACCGGAGCTCCGGAGGGCAAGAGCTCCAGAGATCCATGAGGGCCGGAGCTCCGGAGTACCGGAGCTCCAGAGATCCATGAGGGCCGGAGCTCCGGAGTACCGGAGCTCCAGAGATCCAGAGATCCAGAGGGCCGGAGCTCCGGACTACCGGAGCTCCAGAGATCCAGAGGGCCGGAGGACCGGAGCTCCATAGAGCCAGGAGGGCTGGAGCTCCAGAGAACCAGGAAAGCTGGAGCTCCAGAGAACCACGAGGGCCGGAGCTCCAGGGAGCCAGACAATTTCCTGGTTCTCAAAAATTTTCTAAGTCCGAAAATTTTTCTAAGTCCAAAAAAAATTCTAAGTCCAAAAATCTTGGAAAAAACGACTATGTCTTTCAGCGGGGGCTGAGAGAAAAAGTATCCGAAGGAGCGCTGCCTTCGGATACAAACGGGACAATGTCCCGGTGAAAAATCCTGGTTCTTCGAAAAATGTCTGAAAAAATGACTATGTCCAACAGCGGTGTGTCAATGGAAAAGTGTCCGAAGAAGCGAGGTCTTCGGATACAAACGGGCAGATGTCCCGGTGAAAAGCTCTGGTTCTCAAAAATTTTCTAAGTCCGAAAATTTTTCTAAGTCCAAAAAAAATTCTAAGTCCAAAAATCTTGGAAAAAACGACTATGTCTTTCAGCGGGGGCTGAGAGAAAAAGTATCCGAAGGAGCGCTGCCTTCGGATACAAACGGGCAGATGTCCCGGTGAAAATCCTGGTTCTCAAAAATGGCAAAAAAATGACTATGTCCAACAGCGGTGTGTCAAAGGAAAAGTGTCCGAAGGAGCGCTGCCTTCGGACACAAACGGGCAGATGTCCCGGTGAAAAGCTCTGGTTCTCAAAAATTTTCTAAGTCCAAAAAAAATTCTAAGTCCAAAAATCTTGGAAAAATGACTATGTCTTTCAGCGGGGGCTGAGAGGAAAAGTGTCCGACCATGCACTATCTTCGGATAGAAATGGGACAATGTCCCGGTGAAAATCCTGGTTCTCAAAAAAATGGCAAAAAAATGACTATGTCCAACAGCGGTGTGTCAAAGGAAAAGTGTCCGAAGGAGCGCTGCCTTCGGACACAAACGGGCAGATGTCCCGGTGAAAAGCTCTGGTTCTCAAAAATTTTCTAAGTCCAAAAAATTTTCTAAGTCCAAAAAAAATTCTAAGTCCAAAAATCTTGGAAAAAACGACTATGTCTTTCAGCGGGGGCTGAGAGAAAAAGTATCCGAAGGAGCGCTGCCTTCGGATACAAACGGGCAGATGTCCCGGTGAAAATCCTGGTTCTCAAAAATGTCTGAAAAAATGACTATGTCCAACAGCGGTGGTTCAAAGGAAAAGTGTCCGAAGGAGCGCTGCCTTCGGACACAAACGGGCAGATGTCCCGGTGAAAAGCTCTGGTTCTCAAAAATTTTCTAAGTCCGAAAAAAATTCTAAGTCCAAAAAAAATTCTAAGTCCAAAAATCTTGGAAAAAACGACTATGTCTTTCAGCGGGGGCTGAGAGAAAAAGTATCCGAAGGAGCGCTGCCTTCGGATACAAATGGGACAATGTCCCGGTGAAAATCCTGGTTCTCAAAAATGTCTGAAAAAATGACTATGTCCAACAGCGGTGTGTCACAGGAAAAGTGTCCGAAGGAGCGCTGCCTTCGGACACAAACGGGCAGATGTCCCGGTGAAAAGCTCTGGTTCTCAAAAATTTTCTAAGTCCAAAAAATTTTCTAAGTCCAAAAAAAATTCTAAGTCCAAAAATCTTGGAAAAAACGACTATGTCTTTCAGCGGGGGCTGAGAGAAAAAGTATCCGAAGGAGCGCTGCCTTCGGATACAAATGGGACAATGTCCCGGTGAAAATCCTGGTTCTCAAAAATGTCTGAAAAAATGACTATGTCCAACAGCGGTGTGTCACAGGAAAAGTGTCCGAAGGAGCGCTGCCTTCGGACACAAACGGGCAGATGTCCCGGTGAAAAGCTCTGGTTCTCAAAAATTTTCTAAGTCCAAAAAAAATTCTAAGTCCAAAAATCTTGGAAAAATGACTATGTCTTTCAGCGGGGGCTGAGAGGAAAAGTGTCCGACCATGCACTATCTTCGGATAGAAATGGGACAATGTCCCGGTGAAAATCCTGGTTCTCAAAAATGTCTGAAAAAATGACTATGTCCAACAGCGGTGTGTCACAGGAAAAGTGTCCGAAGGAGCGCTGCCTTCGGATACAAACTGGCAAAAGTCCCGGTGAAAAGCCCTGGTTCTCAAAAATTTTCTAAGTCCAAAAAAAATTCTAAGTCCAAAAAAACGGACTCTGTCATTTTTTTGGAAAAAGTGTGAAAAAATGACTATGTCCGACAGGACTCTGTCATTTTTTTGAGAAAAAGTCTGAAAAAATGACTATGTCCAACGGGACTTAGTCGTTTTTTTGAGCTTCTCAAAAATTTTCTAAGTCCAAAAAATTTTCTAAGTCCGAAAAAGTGTGAAAAAATGACTATGTCCGACAGGACTTAGTCGTTTTTTCAGAAAATTTCTGAAAAAACGACTAAGTCCTGTCGGACATAGTCGTTTTTTCGATTTTTTAGGTCTACCAGGGCTTCTCATTTGGGTCTACCAAGGCATGTGATTTGGGTCTACCAATACCCCTAGGATATGATTTGCCTACTCCCGCAATTTCCGGTGGTCTGCAAAAAGCCTTCGGCAAGATTATAGGGAGAGGAAAATTTTGAATGTGAGCTCCAGGCCTAAGACCGACCCCTCTCTCCCCAGTAGGCCGACGGAAGGAGCTCACATTCGGGCACAGTACTTTTGCAATGCCCCTTGTCCCCCTGGTTCTCCCGAATTGAAGCGAATTTTTTCTAAGTGTGGCTGGACTTAGAAAAATTTTCGGGAGTGAAAAGAACCAGAGAGACCGTCCTGAGGGACTGAAACAGGCCGAAAAAGGTGTCACACTCGGCTTGGCAATATGAAAAAGGCCCTTCCAAAATCCTGGAGGTTTGGGCCTGACCTCCAGAGCTCCAGAGCTCCAGAGATCCAGAGGGCCGGAGGACCGGAGCTCCATAGATCCAGGAGTGTCCGGGAGCTCCAGAGCTCCAGAGATCCACACACGAACGAGACTCAGGGTGTCCATGACTTATGCCTGGTGGTATGGACATCCAAAAATCTTCCACGGAAGTTGGAAGAACCAGGCGAGGGCAGACCGTCGTGAGTGTTCTTGGCAAAGTCCTGGAGCCAGAACATAGAAAACTCTTCTACGGAAGAACCAGGCAAAAGATCCAGAGGGCCGGAGGACCGAAGCTCCAGAGCTCCAGAGATCCACACTAGAGAGAATTCGTGGGTGTCCATGACTTATGCCTGGTGGTATGGACATCCAAAAATCTTCCACGGAAGTTGGAAGAACCAGGCGAGGGCAGACCGTCGTGAGTGTTCTTGGCAAAGTCCTGGAGCCAGAACATATAAAACTCTTCTAAGGAAGAACCAGGCAAAAGATCCAGAGGGCCGGAGGACCGAAGCTCCAGAGCTCCAGAGATCCACACATGAACGAGACTCAGGGTGTCCATGACTTATGCCTGGTGGTATGGACATCCAAAAATCTTCCACGGAAGTTGGAAGAACCAGGCGAGGGCAGACCGTCGTGAGTGTTCTTGGCAAAGACCTGGAGCCAGAACATAGAAAACTCTTCTACGGAAGAACCAGGCAAAAGATCCAGAGGGCCGGAGGACCGAAGCTCCAGAGCTCCAGAGATCCACACCAGAGAGAATTCGTGGATGTCCATGACATATGCCTGGTGGTATGGACATCCAAAAATCTTCCACAAAAGTTGGAAGAACCGGGCCAGTGGCAAAAAGTCGTGAGTGTACGTGCAAAAGTCCTGGAGCATGTACATATAAAACTCTTCTACGGAAGAACCAGGCGCCGGAGACCGTCGTGAGTGTTCTTGGCAAAGACCTGGAGCCAGAACATAGAAAACTCTTCTACGGAAGAACCAGGCAAAAGATCCAGAGGGCCGGAGGACCGAAGCTCCAGAGCTCCAGAGATCCACACCAGAGAGAATTCGTGGATGTCCATGACATATGCCTGGTGGTATGGACATCCAAAAATCTTCCACAAAAGTTGGAAGAACCGGGCCAGTGGCAAAAAGTCGTGAGTGTACGTGCAAAAGTCCTGGAGCATGTACATATAAAACTCTTCTACGGAAGAACCAGGCGCCGGAGACCGTCGTGAGTGTTCTTGGCAAAGACCTGGAGCCAGAACATAGAAAACTCTTCTACGGAAGAACCAGGCAAAAGATCCAGAGGGCCGGAGGACCGAAGCTCCAGAGCTCCAGAGATCCACACCAGAGAGAATTCGTGGATGTCCATGACATATGCCTGGTGGTATGGACATCCAAAAATCTTCCACAAAAGTTGGAAGAACCGGGCCAGTGGCAGAAAGTCGTGAGTGTACGTGCAAAAGTCCTGGAGCATGTACATATAAAACTCTTCTA